>NC_059279.1:4240000-4242500 GCF_017591435.1 Portunus trituberculatus | reverse complement strand
ACCACCACCACCACCACCACCACCACCACCACCACCACCACCACCACCACCACCACCACCACCACCACCACCACCACCACCACCACCACTGCTGCACCACCACCACCACTGCACCACCACCACCACCACTGCTGCACCACCACCTGCTGCTGCCACCACCACCTGCTGCACCACCACCACTGCTGCTGCTGCTGCTGCTGCTGCTGCTGCTGCTGCTGCTGCTGCACCACCTGCTGCTGCACCACTGCTGCTGCTGCTGCTGCTGCTGCTGCTGCTGCTGTTGCTGCTGTTGCTGCTGCTGCTGCTGGTTGCTGCTGCTGCTGCACCACTGCTGCTGCTGCACCACCACCACCTGCTGCCACCACCACCACTGCTGCCACCACCACCACCACCACCACCACCACCACCACCACCACCACCTGCTGCTGCTGCTGCTGCTGCTGCTGCTGCTGCTGCTGCTGCTGCTGCTGCTGCTGCTGCTGCTGCTGCTACCACCTGCTGCTGCTGCTGCTGCTGCCTGCTGCTGCTGCTGCTGCTGCTGCTGCTGCTGCTGCTGCTGCTGCTGCTGCTGCTGCTGCTGCCACCACCACCACTCACCTGCTGCTGGTGCTACTGCTATCATTATTACAATTATCATTATTACAACTACTACTACTACTACTACTACTACCATTACCACTATACTACTACTACTGCTGCTGCTACTATTACTACTACTACTACTGCTTACTGTATGGTGGCTTTATACAGCTTCAGAAACTTATGAAGGGCTCAAACTAGTGAAGACTGGCCATTAATCTTCTAACCTCCATAGACCGTTTCTAGTGCAAATAAACTATCATAGGAAAAGTGCTTCCCAGTATTGAAGGAATTAACATCCAAAACTCAAACCTTCAAAAATATTAACCTTTTATTAAATTCCCGAGAGAGAGAGAGAGAGAGAGAGAGAGAGAGAGAGAGAGAGAGAGAGAGAGAGAGCAACACACACACACATACGGAAAACGAGGAGGCGAATTTGTTATCGAGCTGAAAGTCTCGCGTCCGATCCCGTTACTCTTCACCGCAAGGTCTCACGGCCCATAGCAAGGCAGCCGCGGGGCCCGTCAGTGGTGGAAGCTTGGAAGTGTGTGTGTGTGTGTGTGTGTGTGTGTGTGTGTGTGTGTGTGTGTGTGTGTGTGTGTGTGTGTGTGTGTGCTGGCTGGTGTCCTACTAAGTTCCGGAAGAGAGTTTGAGGACTTTGAATGCTTCTGTGTGTGTGTGTGTGTGTGTGTGTGTGTGTGTGTGTGTGTGTGTGTGTGTGTGTGTGTGTGTGTGTGTGTGTGTGTGTGTGTGTGTGTGTGTGTGTGTGTGTGTGTGTGTGTGTGTGTGTGTGTGTGTGTGTTTTAATTTTCTTCTTTCTCTTTTCGTTTTCTTCTATCACTTTCTTCCTTCTCGTCCTTCGCCTCTTCTTCTTCTTGCACTGCTTTCTTCTTTTTTTTTCTTATCCCTCTTCCTTTTCTGTCGTTCTATGCCTCCTCCTCCTCCTCCTCTATATTATTTTCTTTAAACACTTCTTTTTACTTCCACAACTACCACCACTATCACCACCACCAACACCACTATCACTACCACCACTACTACATCCTCCTCCTCTTCTTCCCCCTCGTTCTGCTACAATTCCTGCCACAACTACTACTGGTGTTCCTTCTAGCCACACTCTGCTGCAGAAATACTCAGCACTAAGAACCGCAATCAGCTCAAGAATATAACATTTAGGCCAAAATGTGAGAAAATTTCGCTTATACAGAAAATCCAAAAGTGTGAAATTTTTTTGAGATGTAATAAGATCGTATATTTAGTTTTTTTCTTTTGTCTTCTTCATGTATAAGATTAAGACAGAGAATATATTTGATTTTGTTATTTTCTTTTTCTTTTTCTTTAAGATTAACCGCTTTCAGTATCGAGACACATTTCTACTATGAGTTTTGGGCATTTTTTTTTTCTTATGCGAGAAAGGAAACTGGCCAAGAGCAACAAAAAATGGGGAAAAAAAGGTCTACTGGTTTGTCAGTTCCCTTAAAGAAATAGGAGTTATACAAAAGTCAGGGACAAATGCCTTGAAACTTCTTTATTCAATTTACATTAGAAGGATCTATGGAGGTCAGAAGAGTAATAGCCTTCACTATTCTAATCCCCCACACAATTTTCTGATGTTGTTTTAAATCACCAAATAGTAATCAGAATACCTATGAAAATATGTAATGACACTAAAGGGGTTAACTTTCTTTTCGATCTTTCGTTCTCTCGATATGGTTTATGAAATTTAAAAGCCAATAGATTTTAACATCCAAGCCAACTGTGATTCAAAAAGCCACAAAACGAGACGTACAAACTTTGGAACTCCCTGTGGAACTCCCTCTAATCTTTTGAAGCTTCCTGTGATATCAGGGTTATCAACATTACTACGGCTGAGTCTATTTCATTCCTCTACCAATATCTGGATTTATTTCTTCTATTTTTT
>NC_059279.1:4225000-4235000 GCF_017591435.1 Portunus trituberculatus | reverse complement strand
AGATGGAAGTAGTGAATTGGTGGTGTTTTAGCGTTTATTTAAGAATTTAATGATTATGAAGAATGGTAAGAGTAATTCTGTAACTGTTAATGGTGATTGAAGACTAAAAGATGGTGATGATAGATTGGAAAGTAATAAAGACAAAAAGAATGATTGCATTTATCCATTCTTTCTATTTTTCTTTCTTCTTTTCCTATTTTCTTGTCTCTTTCATCTTCATTCTTTTGCCCACCATTTCTTTTTATCTCTCTCTTTCTTCCTTTTCCTGTTTTCTTGTTTTTCTTTCCTCATTCTTTTGGTCTTTATTGTTTTTTTTTCTCAATTATCTCCTTTCTCCTTTTCTGTACCATTGTCTTTTCTCTTTTTCTCTTTTCTTTGCCTTTCTTTCCTACTAATTTTTTTTTCTTTTTTGTTTCCTTTCCTAATTTATTTCCTTTCTTCCTTTTAATACTATCGTCTTTTCCTCTTTCTCTTTTCCTCTCTGCTTGTCTTTCTCTCCTCATTCTTTTGCTATTTCTTTGTTTCCTTTCTTTATTTATCTCCTTTCTCCCATTCTGTATTATCGTCTTTACCCGTTTTTCTCTTCTTCTCCACTTGTCTCCCTCTTCGCATTCTTTCTTTCCTTTCTCTTTTCATTTTTTTCCTCTTTTCTTTTTTGGTTTCCTCTCCTCATTCATTTGCTTTCTCCTTTTCTCTACTATCATCTTTTCGCTTTTTTTTTCTTTTCGTCTCTGCTTGCGTTTTCTCTTTTTTTTCTGTTCTCTTCCTTTTTTTTTGCTCTTTTCTTTATTTCCTTTCCTCATGTATCTTCTTTCTCCCTTTCTCTACTATCGTCTTTTCTTCGTTTTTCTTTTCTTCTTTGCTGGTCCATCTCTCTCTCTCTCTTTCTTTCTTCTTTTTCTCTTCTTATTTTTTTCTCTTCTTTTTTATTTCCTTTCTATTTTATCTTCTTTCTCCCTTTCTCTACTATCGTCTTTTCTCCGCTTTTCTTTTCTTCTGTGCTTCTCTCTCTCTCTCTCTCTCTCTCTCTCTCTCTCTCTCTCTCTCTCTCTCTCTCTCTCTCTCTCTCTCTCTCTCTCTCTCTCTCTCTCTCTCTCTCTCTCTCTTTCTTTCTTTCTTTTCCTTTCTTATTCTCCCTCGTCTTTCTGTTTTCCTTCCCTCATCTTGGAGAAACAGAGGAGGATCGTGTTTGCGGTCACGTGACAAACTCAGAATTACTGGATCTGTTTCTTGACACAATTTTTTCGTCACCATTTTTTTTCTTACATTCAAGTTTCCCACGACGTGATTCCATGGCCTTTATTGTGTCTGTTTTATGGTCTGTGTCTGTCGGTCTGTTTATCTGTCTGTCTGTTTATTTGTCTATCTGTCTGTCTGTCTGTTTATCGGTCTGTCAGTCTGTGTGGCATTCTGTTTGTTTATCTGTCCATCTATTTCACAATAAAAGGAAGGGAAACTGGAAAAAAGATACCTGGAACATCGTAGACTCAAGAAAAATCTGTCTGTGTATCGAACTAGGTATCTGTCTGTAGGGGAATTGAATACTAGAATATATTTAAAACTACTCATTTAAAAAAAGCAGAAAAAATTACGCTTACAACGTCGTAAACATTAGAAAAAAAAAACTTAAAATACAAAGCCCCCCAAAAAACATTAACAACAAATAGAAACATTAAATAAAGCTAAAAATAGAAAGGCAACAAAGAGAAAGAGAAGAGAAAAGAACGTGATTGAGGTAAAAGAGAAACTTGAGAGATGGAGAGCCAGCATATTTTCCCTCACTCCTCCTCACTCCTCCTCCTCCTCCTCTCCTGCTGCTGCTGCTGCTGGCGGTCATTTAGAGTCAACCATTACAGCCGCCAGCCAACATCGTGTAGAGGGAGCAAGGGGCACCAGCTCTCTCCCGGAAGGCGATGCACTGACTGAGTTTGGCGCCACTTGAAGGGAGTCACGTAGGGAGCTTTCCTGTCTTTCCTCGTGGCCCTAAGAAAGTACTGGTGTCTTGTCAATAGTGCAGATAGTCGGGGGAAAAATAGACGATAGCAAAGATGATAGGGAAGAGCAGAAGGGAGTCACTTGGGAAGCTTCTGTGTCTCCTTCTAAAGAAAGTACTGGTGTCTTGTCAAATATGCAGAAAGTAGGGAAAAAAATGTCTTGCCAAATATACAGAGGATAGCAAAGATAGGAGGGAACAGTAGGAGGGAGTCACGTAAGGAACTCTGTGTCTCTCTTCGTGGCCCTAAGAAAGTACTGGTGTCTTGTCAAAAATTAGGAAAGTAAGGAAAAAAATAGATTACAGCAAAGATGGTAGGGAAGAGAAGAAGAGAGTCATGTAAGGAACCTTTGTGTCTCTCCTCGTGGCCCTAAGAAAATACTGATGTCTTGTCAAAAATGCAGAAAGTAGGAAAAAAGTAGATGATAGGAGAAATGGTGGAGAAGAGTAGGAAATGAGTTGAAAAAAAATTTGTTATAAAGGGGGAATAAGTAAGAAATATAGAAACAAGTAAGTGACGGGATTTTAGAGACATCTTAAAGAGTAGATCATACAGTAATGTTTCTCCTCCTCGTAAGTAAAAAAGAGTAAGAAATGAAACGTTGCGTGAAAAAGTAGAAAAAAAGTAAGTGATTGTAGGAAAAACGCTGAAAGAAAGGAGAAAAAGTCAGAAGAGTATATGAATTTAAGAGTATTTCAAACAGCAGATCATAAATTCTTGTCTCTTCTCGTGATAAAAAAGAAAAAGGAAACCGGTACTAAAAAGCTATCGAAGAAAAAACGAAAAAAGTACAAAAAGAGAAAAAAAAATAGTATAAAGACTTAAGATTTAATACTTTACACTAGAGACCAAAACCAACATTTCAACCACAACATAGCTTTCTGCCTTTCCCACCACAGAAAAAAATACAAAATGAAGCAAACAAGAAGAAAAAAAGTAGTGAAATCAAGGAAAAAAAACAAAAAGATGACTTCCACACAAACCACAAACAAGTCAAGCTAAGTTACAACATTTTCACTCTGCGTCTGAGTGAGAAAATGCATATGTTTTTGGTCATATGCTACTGGTGATTCAAAACAAATTCTTCTTTCGAAAACCACAGACAATATGCATACAAACCTACATCTTCTCGGTAAGCGTCTGTTAAGTAAGGAAATGCATGTTTTTTAGCAAGGTACACACATAAAAGTAAATAGATAAGAACACCACAGACAATTTCCTATGTATACAAACCTAAACCTTCTCGGTAAGCGTCTGTTAAGTAAGGAAATGCATGTTTTAGAAAAGCACTCACGTAAAACTGAATAGATAAAGCTTTGCTAATGTGTTCTCATATGAAGGCAAAATACTACTGGGTTATGTAACTCTTTTTTATCTTAACTTCTTTCTTTCTTACTTTATACTCTCAAAAAATCCTCTCTCACTTTCTTCACTTCTTCCCACCAATGTCTATCTATCTGTTCTCCCATCTATCTATCCATCCATCCATCTATCCACCGACCCATCAGTTTATCTCCTTTTTTTTCCTCTTTTATCTTTTATTTCTTACTTGATATTCTAAAAAAATTCATCTCACTTTCTTCACCTCTATATCTGTCTATCTTTACGCCCACCCATCCATCTATCCATCACTCTTTGGCTTCGTACTTCTTTGCTTCACCTTCACTATTTCAAAAAGCTTTATTTAAATTTCCAAGAGTTTTTTTTAAGGTGCTTTTATAGTTCTAGAGGCAGAGTGACAAAATCTCTACATTATTAACTGGAGGAACATTTGATAACCCGGCTAATCATCTCTGTAGCCTTTGAAATCAATAAGGGTGAGAGAGCAAAGCGTTTCTAAATATGATCTCTCTCTCTCTCTCTCTCTCTCTCTCTCTCTCTCTCTCTCTCTCTCTCTCTCTCTCTCTCTCTCTGCCTACACTGTCACTCCTATCAGGTGTCACAAAACAACATATTCATCATCACTTTCCTCTCTACATCAAAGCAACTCTCCCTTGATCACAAAAGTCACGGTGAAAGCTTACACGACTCTCTCTAAAGCTTCTCCCAACCTTCCTCTTTCCCTCCCTTCCTCCCCTAACACCCTAATACCCGCCCCTCACAGAATTGCTCCTTCGGGGGGGAAAAACAGAACAGGGTAGGTACGGAGGGAGAAAGTCCAAGTGATTATGAGTTTGTGTGTAGAGAGAAAAGGAGAAATTGACGTACAGCTCAAGGGAAAACGTGACAGAATGGGAAACGTGAATGATGAGTATGAAGAGAATAAAAAAAGGTGTATGGAACAATGCGGAATGGATGTACAGGTTTAGAAATTAAGGGAAACGGTTAGAAAAAGAGGATTTATTAAGGAAAAATGGGTAGAAGGAGGGTGCGTGTGATTTTGGTAAAGGAGTTTTGAAAGTGAAGAGAGATGCAGTGTGAAGATTGAGGAATTTTTTTACTCTCTCTCTCTCTCTCTCTCTCTCTCTCTCTCTCTCTCTCTCTCTCTCTCTCTCTCTCTCTCTCTCTCATGCATGCAAGTTTTCGATTTTTTTCTTTTTTTCTTTTTTATATCCTCTGACTTCTTTCTTTACTCCACGTTTTCTATCTTTCTCTCTCTCTCTCTCTCTCTCTCTCTCTCTCTCTCTCTCTCTCTCTCTCTCTCTCTCTCTCTCTCTCTCTCTCTCTCTATATATATATATATATATATATATATATATATATATATATATATATATATATATATATATATATATATATATATATATATATATATATATATATACATACACACACACACACACACACACACACACACACACACACACACACACACACACACACACACACACACACACACACACACACACATAAAATACGGAAGAATTAATAGCTTTTCCTTCCTCTTTATTTCCCTCTTCCTCCCATATACCCCTTCCTCTCTATCTCAGTTCCCTCCCACCACTTAACTCTCTTCCTCCCCCTATCCATCAGTAGCGAGACCATACCTGATTAATAAGGTGAGGGAAAGCCTGCACGGAACAGCAAATCAACACCACAACACGTAAACACAACCAACGCCCAGCTAATCCGCCACACACTCCCTCTCTACGGCTCATCGATGGAAAGCAATGAGTGTCTCGTGTGTAACTGAAGGGAGCGGAAAGAGAAACCGAATGATGAGTGAATGAATCCATGTGTGTGTGTTTTCTCTCTACGGTTATGACTTTGGTGGAAGCTTGATCTCTTCAGCATTGGGACATATTTTTTACCTTGAGATTTGTGTACGTTTAGACTATTTTGTTGACATTACGAAGAGTCTATGATGGTGAAAATATTAATGGCCACAGTTCTCACTATTTTAATCCCCATATGAGTTTCTGACGCTGTATAAAATCACTAAATAGTCACCAGAATGAATATGGAAACACGTTATGTACTAAAAGGATTAACCTCTTCAGTACCAGGACACGTTTCTCATATTCATTGTTGTTACTATTTAGTGATTTGATACAGCTTCAGAAACATTATGTTGGAATTAAAATAGTAAAGACTCCAGCCATTTTTTCTTCTCACCTCCATAGACCATTCCTAAGGCAAATAAAATCATCTAAACATACCAAAAAATCAAGGTATAAATGAGTCTCTGTATTGAAGGGGTTAATTAAAATGAGGTAAGTATTGTTTGGTTAATTAGCGTTAATAGTTAAGTGTTTCGTGTTTTGTTGTTTCAAATTTGATAGGCTTATGTACTTTTTGTATGTGTTTTCTGGGGTTGGTTAAGTGAATAGTTGATTGGTTCATAGGTGGTTTGATTTATCTGTCTGTCTGTCTGTCTGTTTCTGTGTGTGTGTGTGTGTGTGTGTGTGTGTGTGTGTGTGTGTGTGTGTGTGTGTGTGTGTGTGTGTGTGTGTGTGTGTGTGTGTGTGTGTGTGTGTGTGTGTGTGTGGCTTTATCTAACTCACTGTATTTGGCAAAGTGACACAATACATTTAGTGTTTACACACCTTTCCCTCCCCTGACTCCCCACACACTTTTTTTTTCTTCCTCGTCTTCTTTAAGCGTGTAATCGAAATTTCACTTTCATTTTAAAACTCCTCGAAAGTTTTGTGTTTTGCGTCACAGTCTGGCAAGCGAGCAAGCGAGAGTAAGATCCAGGAAAAAGAAAAAAAAAGTAGACACCCTCATTTGCTCTCGTTACTCAAAACACAAGCACGTGGAAAGATGAACTAAAGAAAAAAAAAGTACTCAGTTTAATTCTGAAGTAATTTTTGACGTGTTTATATGAAGCACAAAAGAAAAAAATATCTTGTCATTCCTGTGCTTGGCTTCAGGGTATGTAATTCTAAAACACTCTCTTTCTCTTTCTCTCTCTGACTCACACTGTATTTCAAAGGATACATGAATAACTAAAGGGGAGTTTATACATATGCGTAACACTTTTTCTCTCATCTACAACATCGTAAATTTCTATAAGCTTAGATCAGAGAAACATATTTGAATATATATAAAGATAGATAAACACGCACATAGTGAGAGGTAGACACAGCATAAGGAAATCACAATGTATCACACACACACACACACACACACACACACACACACACACACACACACACACACACACACACACACACAGAGAGAGAGAGAGAGAGAGAGAGAGAGAGAGAGAGAGAGAGAGAGAGAGAGAGAGAGAGAGAGAGAGAGAGAGAGAGAGAGAGAGAGAGAGAGAGAGAGAGAGAGAGAGAGAGAGAGAGAGAGAGAGAGAGAGAGAGAGAGAGAGAGAGAGAGAGAGAGAGAGAGAGAGAGAGAGAGAGAGAGAGAGAGAGAGAGAGAGAGAGAGAGAGAGAGAGAGAGAGAGAGAGAGAGAGAGAGAGAGAGAGAGAGAGAGATTTTTTTTACTACAACACCTTACACCATACACAATTACATAACATAAACACACACACAAAAAAAACTCATCAACAAAAATATAAACAACGAACTCAAAACTGTACTCTAAAATTATACAAAATCTTAACGGTAACACTGAGACTAAAAAGATAAACACCAAGACAACAGCAGCAGAAGGAGTATCTCGCGGGGAGGACTTCTTCTTTCAAGCCCTAAATAAGGAGGCAACAAACCCGCACAGTCATCAGGCCACGCTACCACCTAAACATGCCAATTGTCTCTCTATTCCACGTGCTCCACATTCCTCTAATATGACAGGGCGGGGAGGGAGCGGTGGTGGCGGCGGCGGCGGCAGAGGAGTCAGTGGAGAAGGTGAAGGAGCTGCTGGTGCTGGTGGTGGTGTGATAACGGTTTTGTCCTCGTTACGCCGCGGAAGTGTCTCTTGGATGCTCCCAGACACCCCGGGAAAAGCTGCAGGAAGTGGGAAGGTCTCGCCCCGTCCCTGGATCGCGTTCATTGACTGACAGTGTGATGGAATTAGCAGCGTTCTTGTTATTCTTTCCCAGACATAGAGAGAATCAGATGGCGTAGTTGAATGTGACTTGTTCTCATTACAATTTCTTCTCAAACGCATGCAGGGACAAATAGTGGGATGGAATGACGGGGGAGATAAAAAAGAAAGAGATTAAAGGAAGGAGAAATAAAGAAGTAAAGTTTTTTTTTCATTCATCTTAAATAATGTCTAGTGTTTGGGCTCGTTATGGGGTTTAAACATTGCTTTCATGATTCTAGTGGTACTTAGCAGGTTGTACTTAACGTGATTGAGTTTTTAAGGATGATGCTGAGGTGCTGCTGGTACATAATGGGCTCTAATGGAAGTTATATGGATATTCAAGTGTTTTCGTGGTTTTAAAAATAGTTTAACAATTTTCCATATTGTATATCAAGAAAACAAACCTTTCTAGATGCAAAAAATAAACCATCATATCAACGAACACGAAGAAAAACAGACGAAGGAATAGGGAGGGAATACAATTACGTGTAACAATGGCAGTCTTACGCTACTGAATCAATACAACTCGCCATTACCGCACCCTAAGGAAACTCACATAAGACCTTACATCCCCAACGTAACTCCCTGCCTCCATACATCACTCCTATTACAATTAGCTAAGCAGAGGGAGCGGCGGGACGAGACGTGACGAGACGTGACGAGGAAACAATACACAAACACGTCAGTGGGTCAGCGGGCGGAGCAATTATAGCCAACGGGAAGGTAAAGGCGGCAAAGGCGACACAAGAACCTGACGGCGAGACGAGAGAGAAAGTCAGGAGGTAGCGAAGAGTGTGAGGAGGTAAAACGTCACGCTCCCTTAACAGTGGCGGTCATTGTGGCGTAATGAAGGGGTGTCATCCTCGCAGTCCTACATTGAGTGTGCGGCTGTGTGACTTCAGACATGCTATTTTGGGGTAGGTTTGATAGAGTGACTGACGGAATGAAAGAGTGACTGGCTGATAGAACGGCTGGCTGACAGAGTGACTGGATTATTAACAAGAGGTCGGGCTGACAGAATGAAGAGCTGATAGCGTGACAGATTAGTAGAGTGACCGGACGGCTGACAAGAGGCTGGGTTTGCAGAATGAAGAGTTGATAGAGTGATGGACTAGTAGAGTGACTGGAAGGCTAACAAGAGGCCGGTCTGACAGCGAAGAGCAGATAGAGTGATGGAATGGTAATGTGACTGGCTGGTAGAATGAATGAAAGACCGTTTTTTTTAGCTTTGATGTAAGGAAGATCTAGTCAAGAACAATGAAATAGTGACAAAAACGTGACTCTAAAGATAATAACAATTCAAAGACAAGAGAACAAAGATGATAGAGTCACTGGGAGACCGTGTATTTTCCTTCTAGTTTTATATGTAAAGGCTTTGATGAAGGGTAATACAGTGTAAAAGTGATGAAAATAGAAACTCTCTGAAGGTGATAGACCGTACAGGAGACTCTTCAAAGGCGAATCAGGGAATGACAAAGATAAAAAGGTACAAGGAATAAGGAAAACGCACTGAGCAACACTAATTCTAAACGAAGCGTAGTTATTCACACTTCGCTTGACAACAAATAGAACAAGAGAGAGAGAGAGAGAGAGAGAGAGAGAGAGAAACATAAGTAGTACATATTAGCAGTCTTAATACCAGCAATTGTCACAGATAAAGTACGCATTCAGAATATTCACGTTATTCAAACCTGCTATCAGAGAATTTAGCGCCATTTAAACCCCCCCATTTGGAAATTCTTTAAAAAAATCCTCTCTCCCCCAACATCAAAAAGTAAAAGCATGAAAAAAGATAAAAAGAGATGGACGAGGATAGAAAATGCAGTGTTTTGGTGAAGAGTTCTGCTATCTTGACCACAAATTACTGAGTCTTCGATTATTACATGTGTGTGTGTGTGTGTGTGTGTGTGTGTGTGTGTGTGTGTGTGTGTGTGTGTGTGTGTGTGTGTGTGTGTGTGTGTGTGTGTGTGTGTGTGTGTGTGTGTGTGTGTGTGTGTGTGTGTGTGTGTGTGTGTGTGTGTGTGTGTGTGTGTGTGATGAATATTTTCCTATTTACAGTTTTATTTCGAGCTATACTAAAACTCTTCCTCTTCTTCCTTCTTTATCACCTCCTCCTCTTCCTCCTCTTCTTTTCCTCCTATTCCTCCTCCTTCTCCCCCTCCTCTTCTTCCTCTGTTTTGCTGAATATGGACAAGAGGAAAAGGGTATCATCAGTACATACAATAACTCATGCTGGAGGAAGAGAAAGAAGAGGAAAAGAACGAGGAGGAGGAGGAGGAGGAGGAGGAGGAGGAGGAGGAGGAGGAGGAGGAGGAGGAGGAGGAGAGGAGGAGGAGGAGGAGGAGGAAGAAGATGATGAGAAGGAAAAAAAGAAGAGGAATAGAATAGAAACAAAAGAGCAAACAAAACAAACACGGAGCAAAAATACAAAGGTAATAAAAGAACAAAAAAAAAAAACTCGAAATGACAACAAATTAAATAAATGAAAAAAGAAAAGGAAGAACAAACAAAACAAATAAAAAAATAAAGAAAAGACAAATTTCCTCTTAAAAGATCAATTGTTGCTGAGAGAGAGAGAGAG
>NC_059279.1:4187500-4222500 GCF_017591435.1 Portunus trituberculatus | reverse complement strand
ACCCTTTCTAATGTCAGTAAAATGGTCTAATCGTACACAATTCTCATGGTAAAAATGTGTCCCAGTATTGAAGGAGTTATAGGAAGGTAAAAGCAAGAAACATTTACTCTATAACTCATTTCGCATCACAGAAATCCCCATCGTTCACAGCAATGGTTGGGAGAGAGACTGTAAACGACTCTCACGCTAATTGGTCTAAAACTCGCACTAAAACCTGCCAAGAGTGATGGTGAAGTGACTCTTGGGAAGTAATGAGAAAGTTTACTGTAATTTCCTTTCTCGTGTTTTCTTTTGTGTTTTTTTTTTTTTCGTGTAATATTTTCGTTCAAAGTTATGGTGGTTGTAAATTTTTCGTTGTGTGTTTTTTTTTTTATTATTATTATATGGAAAAAGTAGTTTCTTGTGTTTTTTTTTCTCCTTTTCGTTTTTTTCTCTTGTTTTCCTTATATGTTCCTTGTTTTTCTTTATGTTTTCCTTGTTTCTCATATGTATCTATTACACTTATCTAATGCTTTCCTTTTCTTTTCTCTTTTTTCCTTTTTCCTCCAGGTTTCCTTTTCCTCTCGCTTTTTTTGTTTCCTCATATTCTAATCTCACAATCACCACCATCACCACTAGACGCAATTATAACTATCCTGCATCACCTTCCTCCTCCTCCTCCTCCTCACTATCATCATCATTTTCTTCTCCTCTCTATACCATAAGAACAAAAATGGTTTCTTGTTCGTTTTCTCATTTTCCCATCTTTTTCTTTCCTTATGTATTCCTTGTTTTTCTTTATATTTCCCCTCATTTTCTTCTGTGTTTATTACGATTATCTTACATATCCCTTTTTCCTGATGTTTCCCTCCTCTTGCTTCTTCCATGTTTCCATCACCACCATCACCATCAGATGCAATCACTTTCTTCTTCCTCCTCCTCACTATCATCATTTTCTTCTCTCTAGAGCATATGCAAAAAAAGTGGTTTCTTGTGTGTTCTCTCATATTTTCTCTCTTTCTTTTGTTTTCCTTATCTATTCTTTTGTTTCTATATCCTGCATCATCCTCTTCCTTCTCCTCCTCCTCATCATCATCATTTTCGTCTACTCTCTATAGCATATGCAAAAAAATAATTTCTTGTGTTTTTTTGCTCATTTTCGCCTCTTTCTCTCTTATTATCCTTATGTATTCTTTGTTTTTGTATCCTGCATCATCCTCTTTCTCTTCCTCCTTCTCCTCATTATCATCATCATTATCTTCTCCTCTCTATAGAATATACAAAAAAATAATTTCATGTGGTTTCTTGCTCATTTTCCCCTCTTTTACTCTTATTTTCCTTACGCATTCTTTGTTTTTGTATCCAGCATCCTCCTCCTTCTCTTCTTCTTCCTCCTCTTCATCATCATCGTCATCGTCATTTTCCGTCTCCTCTCTACAGTATATGCAAAACAATGATTTCTTATGTTTTTTTTTGCTCATTTTTCCCTCTTTTTCTCTTATTTTCCTTATATATTCTTTGTTTTTGTATCTTGCATGCATCCTCCTCCTCCTCCTCCTTCTCTTCCTCATTATCATTATCATTTTCTTCTCCTCTCTATAACATATGCATAAAAATAATAAAACTAGCGTCTGTCATGTCATCTTGTCTTCCGGTAACCTTCACGATCGCCATCTGTCGCCTGCAACTGTAAACAACATTGTGAACTGCTAAACAAGACGCCCATAAAGGAATGAAGGAAAAGAATAAAGAAAATGTGAATGAAAAGAAATTGAGAGAACGTTACGTGTGTTTTTGTTTCCCTTGTGTGAGTTTGTGAATATATATTTTTCTTGGTTTCTCTCTCTCTCTCTCTCTCTCTCTCTCTCTCTCTCTCTCTCTCTCTCTCTCTCTCTCTCTCTCTCTCTCTCTCTCCTTTTTAATTTTCTTGTTCTTACGGTTCTTGTTTTTCTTTTGCTCTTTTTTGCTCGCTATTTGTTTTTTTTTCTTTTCTTTATATGCGAATGTTTTGTCTTCTTGTTGTTGTCCTTGTTTCTATTCTAATTTTTCTTCTTATTTCTTCCTTTCTTCGTCTTCCTATCCTTCCGTTTTCTTTCCCTGATCTTATTCTGATATTTCTTCTTACGCTTCTACTTCAAGTAATGAAACAATGACAATGAAAATACATAAAGGAATAAAGAAGGTGAAAATTAACACACACACACACACACACACACACACACACACACACACACACACACACACACACACACACACACTTTCACAGGCACACACTACGATATTAATTCAATCTGACATTCACTATCATATTTTTTCATGCTACTGTATTATGATCTACTTTCCTCGACTTTTCTTTTCACGAGACTCAGCCGGATGTGGGCGTGAGGGCGTGAGAGTGCGATGCATGGGCGTGAAGAGGTAACGAGAAGAGGGGGAAGAGGAGGAGGAGGAGGAGGAGGAGGAGGAGGAAGAAGAAGAGGACATATAATAATAGTCTTCTTTGTCCTGACTACATTGCTTAAGAGGACGATGAAAATGAAGAAGTAAAAGAAGAAGTAGGAAACAAGAGAAGAAGAATATTATGATAAGAAGAAAAAGGCACAGAGAGAAAAAAAAAGAGAAAAAGATAAATCACCAAATACACACGAATAAAAAAAAAGAAAAAGAAAAAAATGATAAAGGATGAAGAAAAAAGTTGAACAAAAAGAAATTAAAAAGGAAGAACAAATACAGGATAATTATCTACTTAGTTTAATATATTTCAATGTCACGTAAGAGACAAATGATAAAGAGGAAGAGGAGGAGGAGGAGGAGGAGGAGGAGGAGGAGGAGGAGGAGGAGAAGGAAGAGGAGGAGTTGCCCGCGAAAGCTTTATCTAGACTGTGACAGCGGAGGGAAAATCATGAGAAACTATAGAGAAAGTGAGAGCTGGGAGAGAGAAAGAGAGGAAAGAGAGAGAGAAAAAAAAAAAAAGGAGGAGGAGGAGGAGGAGGAGGAGGAGGAGCCATAGATAGATAGATGCTAGAGGAAAGTTATAATCCGTGTGTGTGTGTGTGTGTGTGTGTGTGTGTGTGTGTGTGTGTGTGTGTGTGTGTGTGTGTGTGTGTGTGTGTGTGTGTGTGTGTGTGTGTGTGTGTGTGTGTGTGTGTGTGTGTGTGTGTGTGTGTGTGTAGCTTTCCCTAGCGCACATGACGGGCTCACATGGCCGAGGAAAGCACACAGGTGACACTGATGAAGCCAAAACACACCTGTGTTCGTGAAACTCACAGCTGAGTAATACCTAGACAGTCACACAGACACACAGACACACAGACACATACACGAGGGAAAAACACCATCATTATCTTTTTAATCTCCGTGCTTACATTTTGAGAGCGTGACTTGAAAATAATGATAGTAATAAAGGAGAGATTATAAGAGAAAATATAACTTCAATGTGAAAATGAATGAAGAGATTAGAATGAAAAAGTACAAACAAAATAATCGACTTTTTTGTTAAATTTCAGGCTTTGCTTTGCTCTATTTTTTTTTTTTTTTCCGTTTATAAACATGATTACCTGTACTTTTATTTTACAATTAAATATGGAATCGTACAAAATAAATATATAAACAAAACTGGCTGCGCTGCTAATTGGTGGATGCTGAACAGCGCTTCCCATTCGCTATAGGCCATAACAAAAAAACACTTTTCTATGATTTTTTTTCAAACTTTTCAAAATTTATCCTTTCACTCAATCTATTTTTTATTTACTTAAGAAAAACATGGAACTCTTAACCTCTGAAGTACAGATACGATTAGCTTACTGAATACAAAACAAAGACTTTTCTATTACTTTTTTTCTCAATCTTTTCAACATTCATTCTTTCTCATTCTTTTGCTCATTTACTTAAAAAAAAACACAGAACATTTAACCTCAGAATTACAAATACTTACGGAATACAAAACAAACATTTTTCTATTACTCTTTTCTCAGCCTTTTCAATGTTTATTCTTTCATTCCTTCTCTTATTCATTTACTTAAGAGAAACACAGAATTTACTTATGAAAAACAAAGAATTTTCTAATACTTTTTTCCTCAATCTTTTCAACATTCATTCTTTCATTCGTTCTCTTGCACATTTACTTAAAAAAAACAAATAACTTTTAACCTCACAATTAGAAATCATTAGCTTACTGAATAAAACAACAAACACTTCTCCATTACACTTTTCTCAATCTTTTCATTCTTTCATTCATTCTTTTGCTCATTTACTTAAAAAAAAACATATAACTTTTAACCTCATGATTAGATATAATTAGCTTACTGAACAAAAAACAAACACTTTTCTATTTCACTTTTCTCAATCTTTTCACTCTTTCATTCATTTTATTGTTCATTTATTAAAAAAAAACTCTACCCTTAGAATTAGATACCATTAGCTTACTGAATATTCTCGTACATACTCCTTCTTAAACCTTCACTTAGCATAATAAAAACCCTGGAGCCTTTGATACACGTGTTATGAGGCGCCACACGTGCTGGACAACTGTCTTCTTTCAGCTAACCTTATGTTTTTCCTATGTTATCTTATTACACTCGACAAGCAAGCACCGTACTTTATATTATTTACACCTAACAATCCAAATTTCAAGGGTGGAATTTGCAAGATCATCGCTGTTCTTTTAAGTTAAGTGACTCGTAAATCTGTTAATGCAAGGGTGAGGTGAGAGAGTAACTGGAATATGCTTGAATAATGGTCCATGTGCTGTGTTAATGTCCAAATTGCTGTTGATTTTCTCGTTATTCTAGTAGCAAAATGTTTGGAGCGTGTGTGTGTGTGTGTGTGTGTGTGTGTGTGTGTGTGTGTGTGTGTGTGTGTGTGTGTGTGTGTGTGTGTGTGTGTGTGTGTGTGTGTGTGTGTGTGTGTGTGTGTGTCTAATGGTTGATGCTTTGTCACTCATATATCGCCTACTCTCTCCCCTACACACACACACACACACACACACACACACACACACACACACACACACACACACACACACACACACACACACATTGTTGACTCACTAATACATGGGTGGGATTCCATGGGCGTGACTCCTCCAGGCCCCGCCCACTATTCTGATGCGGGCGGGAGAGTGGTAGTGGTAGTGGTAGTGGTGGTGGTGGTGGTGGTGGTCATTCAGTGGGTGAGAGATGTGGGGCGACGATGGAGGAGGAGAAGGAGGAGGAGGAGGAGAAGGAAAAGAAGGAGGAGGAGGAGGAGGAGGAGGAGGAGGAGGAGGAGGAGGAGGAGGAGGAGGAGGAGGAGGAGGAGGAGGAGGAGGTGGTGGAGAAGAAGGGGGAGGAGGAAAACTATGGAGGTCTAGAGACAAATTATCATAAATTCACACACACACACACACACACACACACACACACACACACACACACACACACACACACACACACACACAAAGTTCCATCTCTCTACACTTCCCAAAAAAGAAAAAAAAAATACTAGAGTCAAACATATAAATAAGTTTAATGTAGACAAGAAATAAAGAAGGCAGGGAAGCAAAGACTTACACTGAATTACGAAGGAGAGAACCACACATCAGCAGATTTGTAGGTCCTCGCTTCGAAAGACAAGAATGGATAATAGTAATAATAATAATAATAATAATAATAATAATAATAATAATAATAATAATAATAATAATAATAATAATAATAATGAATAAAAATAGGAAAAGAAAGTGAGAAAGCAGAAGAGGCAAAAAACAATGAAAGAAAGACAAACAGCAACAGATCTTTTAGTCCCTAGTGTAAGGAAGAAATAAAGGAAGAGGAGGAGGAGGAGGAGGAGGAGGAGGAGGAGGAGGAGGAGGCATAAACACAAACGATTTAGAAGTGGTGGAGTGGTGGAGTGGTAGAGGTATAGGCGCCACCACACAATGACCTACATTCGAAGTGGTTGACTACCGATAACAACAACAGCTGGTATGGTGGTCTAGTCCCTCTCCTCTCTCTCTCTCTCTCTCTCTCTCTCTCTCTCTCTCTCTCTCTGTCAGACGCAACAGGAAATAAATTATATCAAGCAAAAATCGTTAAGTCTTTCTTTAAGGTTCTAATTTGAAACTCGAGAATCTATCTTTACGTCATGTTTTGTGCAAATAACTAATAATTTTGTATTAGAGAGAGAGAGAGAGAGAGAGAGAGAGAGAGAGAGAGAGAGAGAGAGAGAGAGAGAGAGAGGTGGTGGTGTAAGAGCTGTTTCAATGCTGCTTAAATAGTAATCTTCTAACGGAACATAATCAAACTGAGAAAAAAGTTAGTGGATTTTAACTTAGAATTGAAAAAAAAAAAAAATTAAAGAGAATACGACACTAAGGGAAAGTACTTCAAAATAATAGTAGATAAAATAAAAGCACAAATAACTAGTAAAATATTGAGGAAAAAATGAAAAAAAGTAGTTTCATATCATAACAGTAAAAGAAAGAAATAAGGAAAAGTATAATAGAAAATGGTTTACGTCAAAGTGGAAGAAAAGTAGAAAAAGAAGAAAAAAATATAGTAGAGAGCAAAAATAAAAGAGTAAGAGTTAATGACAGAAAATTAAAGAAAGTAAAAAAATAATGGAAAAAGGAAATAAAAGACAGTTTGATATAAAAAAAATAAAAAGTAGATAAAAATACAAGTAATGAAAGAATAAACAATAGAAAGAAAACGAGAAGAAGAAAAGTGTCGAAACATAAGAGGAAGAAAGGAGATTAAGAGAGTAAGAGAGAGATGGCCCCGTGCACTACTGCCTTCCTACTCCCTTCCCAATCCAGCAGGAAGTGTTACCGCCACGCTGATGACGCCGCCTCTGCTGCAGCGACCACCACCACCACCACCACCACCACCGCCGCCGCCGCCATTAACATCGCAAGAGAGAGAGAGAGAGAGAGAGAGAGAGAGAGAGAGAGAGAGAGAGAGAGAGAGAGAGAGAGAGAGAGAGAGAGAATTTAAATTTAAGTTTGCAGTAATGGTAGTAGTAGTAGTAGTAGTAGTAGTAGTAGTAGTAGTAGTAGTAGTAGTAGTAGTAGTAGTAGTAGTAGTAGTAGTAGTAGTAGTAGCAGTGGTGGTAATAGTAATAGTAGTAGTAGTAGTAGTAGTAGTAGTAGTAGTTGTCGTTATTTATTATCATTATTTCATTTCATTTAACCTTATGTCAACTGGAAATGCTTATGTGTGTGTGTGTGTGTGTGTGTGTGTGTGTGTGTGTGTGTGTGTGTGTGTGTGTGTGTGTGTGTGTGTGTGTGTGTGTGTGTGTGTGTGTGTGTGTGTGTGTGTGTGTGTTCAAGCACCAGGGAGGCTTACTAATCTTCACATTAACCAGACCAAAATTCACCAGAAGAGAAAGAGGCACAGAATAATGAAGAGAGAGAAAATAGGGAGAAGGGGCAGTAAGAAGTGGGTGGAGGGGCGGAGGGAGAGGCGATGGATGGAGGGAAGGGTGAGGTGCCATGTGGTGACGATACAGGAGGGAGGGAGGGGGAGAGGGAACGGTGGGAGTGACAGAAGCAGAAAACCAGGCCAGGGATTCACGAGAGCAAGGGAGCGACCGTGTATATAAACAGAGACACAGCGACGAGAGACATCAGTTGGCTCTGACCACTCTCCGCGTCTACATCCTCCACTCCACCCACTCTCCACCCTCCACACACGCTCTTTTACCCTCTCTTATTGTGACGCCAAGGTACGTGTGGTTCTTGTGACTCTTTCGGATGTTACAAGCTCGACTCGCCACTAACATCCACCTCTGCCATCCACCACCATCACCACTCTACTTCAAATGGTGCTCCCTCCACTACGCAGTGACTCAGTGCTAACTCAGTGCCTCGGTGCCCCTCCCGGAGGATACTTGCTGCCTCAAGGGAAGGTCTAGTGCTCATCAGCCCATGCTGTGCCCCGCTGGCATTCTAGTGGCACCTTCACTGGGCCTGCTTTGTATAGTTTTTTGTTGTTGTCCCAGGCCTGTCCCACTCTTATGTAAAAAGAAATTCAGAATCATATATATTTGATTTGATTGTTATTGTTCAAGTATAACTGTTCAATTTTCTGTGCTGTCATGTAATTTTTGTCATTGTCATCACTACAAGCACAGTACTAACGTAGCTTTTAATCCATTATAAAGCCACACACGTTCAATATTAATTTTGTCAAAGATGGCTTCTTAATTTCTTCCTGTTTACTTATTGATTAACAGAAGCTCAGATTCAACATCCCTTTTTATTATTCAACATGAAGCAACAGTTACTCTCACTGTTTGTATATCTTGTACAGGATATTAATTGCAAGTCCTGTTTATTTATTCACTATGAGAAGCACAGTGTTAACTTTAGTTGTAATTTTGTTCTTTCCTCACTCCTCCTCTGGCTGCCTTTACTGTTACTTCATCACAGGCGGTTTATTAAGTCCCTGCATCATTGACTCTTTCTTTTTTCGTGTCTACTCACTCATCATTCAGTGAAGCACATTATTAAGGTAACTGGTTATATGTTTCCTTTCAATGTCATTACGAAAAGGCAAAACCAGGTAGCACTTTGAACTCATAAACAAACAATTTCATATATGATCATTAACAGTAGAATCTCAAAACTATTTTCAAACTATTCAAATGAGACACATGTAACATATTAGTGCATCTTACAAAGCAGCCTGAACATCAACAGGAAACTCTTCAAAATCACTAGAATCAACTTAAATTCCTTTCTACCTGCGTGATATACCAGGAAGTAGTCAATCACTTTATAAGACACTACAAGTTCACCTTTTGCTCAATTATACGCAACCTAATAACATCCATCACTATTATCACATTCCCTAACACACCAGCACCTCTTGTAAACTGAGCACAGTCACTTAGGATCCTGCAATAGCCACCCATTCCCAGCCTACCTCGTGCCTCAACGCGTGGCGCAAACAAGATCATACTCATCATGCAGCACTTGTCAAACAGATGCTTTACTGAGCACACACACACGAGAGGCGAACCATGACGCAACTGTTGTCTAAGTAAGGAGCCTCCCCCGCCCTGCTGCCTCGCTTCTCCCTCCCTGGCCAGCTTCTCCGCTCTCCTCTCCTCAGTAGTTGTTACGTTAATCTCAAGTACATTGGCATTTTTGGTTACTTTAATTGTCACAGCCATACTAGATATTTAACAGGAAAACTTTGATTATTAGAGACCAGTTTGAGCATTGACTGTATTTTGACTGATGTACACTTGTCAACACACACACACACACACACACACACACAAGGAAAAAGTCATACATTTAAAACATATAAAAAAGATTAATTCAAATACATATAACGTCAAAAATAAAAAAATCTTCTATATAAGTCATACAAAAATCATTCAAATACATTAAAATCAAGGACAGAATTCCTCTATATAAGTCAATGAAAGGAAAAACAGTTACATCACTTACACTCAACCTATGTAAAGTTGCCAACACGAAGCAGTAATACTAATACACGGGAAGACAGACAGAGAGTGTGTGAGTGAGAGAGAGACAGGAAGCGGCAACCAAACTGCTGAGGAAAGGAGAAGGAGGCGCCAGGTGGAGTGACGAGGTAATCAGAGGTAATGACAGGTAAAGGTGTGTTTGGTTGTTCTGGACAGTAGCATCACCTCAAAGTATCAAGTCATTAGTCAAATATTATATCATGTTTACCTGTCACTCAGAACCTACCTGTCTCTTACCTGTCACCTCCCGAGTTCCCAATTAGCACAGGTATTCTAAGGTTATTTTACAGTACAACATTAACGTCTTACCTGAGTGATTCCTATTTGTCACCTGAGTTTTACCTTTTCTTTTAATTACTAGTTAAGGTGTAGTCTTAAACATCCATTCCTCCTGCGTATATAAAAGACAGAAGGTTCAGTTTCACGGTATAATTTCATTGTATTACCTGAGCGTTACCTATTAGTCACCTGTCGTTTTCTAATTACTAGTTCTGATGCCACTAAAACAAGCATACATTTCTTCTACATATAACACAAAGCACTTTCATCTACATCTCATATCATCACCCACTAACTCCCTTTCAGTGTTCACCTGTGTATATTATGTACATTTTGTAGTGTAGCATGCCTAGAGTAGCACTGTAAATATAATGCAATATATGTTTATTTTGTACCATATGTATAATAACCCCATTACTGATCAAATTTGAATTACAGTACTAGAATCAACCATCGCATTTGTAAATATCACTTGTCTAACGAGCAGATGATGTATATAGAATGACTAGAGACAAAGAGAGTTGTAGATGCTAAGAAAATGCAAGAGTAACGAAGCTTTGTATATAATCTCTTAATTGGATGCCGGTGGTGTCCAATGGCGAGATAGCAATGAGCGGCGACACCATGTGAATACAGTTTCTGCCTTGGTGGTGGCGTCTTGCTCCATCCTGTCCTTCCAAAACGCTCTTCTCGCCTTCCGAAACCTGTCACTCAGTACACTTCCCTTCCCACCGCCTTACTTTGCCCATAACCCCCCAATAGTCATTTGTGTTTACTCAGTCACGTTTTCTTTCTTCGTAGTCTCTCCCATCACCAGTAGTCCCACCTCATGTACCCTGTGGCCTCTCAGACACTCGTGCCTCTCACCGCCTGCCACTTGAGACACTAACAGTACAAGTGCAAAAAAATAACTTGTCTTGTAGTCCACAATGAGCACCAATTTAGCGGTTTGCTGTCCCATAGAACGACTGTAGCAAAAAGCACAAGTTATGCTAATCTTCCTACTTGATTATTCTCTTCCTTTCTCTCTCTCTCTCTCTCTCTCTCTCTCTCTCTCTCTCTCTCTCTCTCTCTCTCTCTCTCTCTCTCTCTCTCTCTCTCTTTCCTTACTTCCTCCATTCCACGCACGTTTTTTGTTTGTTTTTTGTTTAGAGCAAGTATTCATGAAGCTCTGTAGAGTTGTTGCGAGGAGAGTGGCACGCTTTCCAACACTGCACTGTCAGACGCCTTTAAATCCCCCATGAACACTTTAAAAAGAATCAAGTCAAGTTTTGTGCGTCCATTTTGAAGAACTATTGAATCTAATGATACGATTGAAGGTTCATGTTAGATTTAGAGACAACTCATGTATAGAAGAAATGAATCTTAAAACCTCTTGTCAAAACGTACTATGGATGTATTTTGATATAAGACTTGAAGAAAAAATCCTAAACACGTTTTAAAATTGTATTGCAATAAAAAAAGAAAAAAAATCGTAGAAATAATCAACTATAAAATCAAATAATCTTTAGAATTCGTTACATATAAGTCATTTTACATCGAACCTCAAAATAAAAAAAGCTTATTAAACTTTGTACTAAAAAGACATTTGTCCCAGAATTTTGGCTAACTCTATCATTCTTTAAGGGAACTGGCAATCAAGTGGGCCTTTTTAAAATCTTTCTGCTGCCCTTGTCCGGCTTCCCCCTCTTGCATATAAAAAGAAAATACATAACACCTCACATCCTCCCTCTTCCTTCTCTCTCCCTGTAACTTCTGGTGTGAGGCGCAGCGCTCTCTAGCCAGAAGGGGAGGAGCTGCAGAGGGGAAGGGAGGATCTGAGGGAGTTTGGTCGCCACGAACGGTAATGCGGAGAGTTATGTATGAGGCCACACCACTCTTCCTCCTTGACCGCCGCCTCTCGCTCAAGCGGTACAGGTCATTACTAGCGCGTTCAGTCTTAGGTGTTCGCAAGCAGTCCCAAGTTATATTTCTTTCCACTCCATTCTCCTTTACATTCCTTCTACTCTCTCTCCTCTCTCCCTCCTTTCTCCCTCCTCTGTACCTCCTCCTACTTCAGTGGAACTGTTATGACATTTTTCCTATTCTCGTAGCTCTAACCTCACGTTTCTTCAGTAACGAGCCGTGGAATCTATAAAAAAAATTGGCTAGACTAAAGTAAAAAGCTGAAGAAAAATGCAAATACAAACATTCCTTATAAAAAAGAATACGAGAAAGAAATAAACATACATATAAACTTTGAATTCTCTTGTAAAAATAGTTTCATATACAGTTCAGTCAGTAGTAATAATGATAATAGGAATAATAATAATAAAAAGAGATACACTTCTTATCATTTTAACTTCCCTCCATCCTCCTCCTCCTCATCCTCCTCCCCTTCCTCCTGAAGCATATTTACAACTTCCTGTCTCGTCCTAACTGTCTGCCGCCTTCCGTATGGCATCCCCTCCCCTCCCCTCCCCTTTTAGCCAGCCGTCAGCAGCAGGCGACCACCAGATGGCAAAACTAGCTTAATATTCTACCAGACTTGAAAATAACTGAGGATGTAACTATCTGTCTTACACATTCATATCTATCTTTATCTTCTTTTTTTATTTTGGTCTCATTGTAATATCTTTCTTTGTCTTCCCGTCTGTCTGTCTACCTGGCAGTCGTGATATGTATATACCTAACAAGTAATTTTCTGCAGCAACTAACACTCTTTTTTTTTAATCGGGACATCAAGCATTAATTGTCGCCGGTGTTCTAAGAGAGTAGCTATCTCTTCTTCATCACTCTTACTAACCATCAGTGCCTCTGTTAGTGTCTCGGTGGATGAAACAACACACAGTAACTCATAGCATCCACCAGTACAGATTTTCCCAGACTTTGTTCCCTGTATATCATTTCTCCTTCGCCGTCTGTGCTTCAGCTCTTTCATCTTCAGCTGGTTTGGTGTCTAGAATCAAGCCAGCGTTCACTCTACGGACGGAATCATAACAGCTAAGTTTCCCCATTCAGCTTGGAGTTTTCTGTCGCGTCCATTTTCTTTGTAACACTTGCGAGGCATAACGGTCCTATTTCTCTCGGAGCTGTATTCCCATGGCGCGCCGCGAGGAAGGACCTGCCATCTAGTGTTTGCAAAAGCCAATTTTGTAGCGGTGGTGCATGAGGTCGCTCCCACACAGACGAGGCGACCTGGACTCCTGCATGCTGAGAGCCACGCCTGTTACCTGTTCTCACCTTTTCAGGCCTTGTACAGTCATGAAGACCTTTTTCTTCTCCGCTGCTGTCCTTGTTGTCTGTATGCGAGTGGGGTGGGCAGCCGAGGCCTTGCAGCAAAAGAGCCTTCAACCTTCGGCCCTTGTCGATGATGATGATGACCCAACTCAGAGATTTATTTTTGGGACTGGGGTTCTCAATTTTGGAAACACTGCGGGCGCTACGAGCATCACAATTGGGAACGCTGGATATATTGCCCTGGGCGCGGCTCTCCTCGTCCCGCTCATTATTGGTCTAGCTCTCTTGTTCTATCTCTACGGAGGCCCAAGAGACTCCACCTCGTACAGCAGCTCCGGTTATGACAGCTACGCGCGTAACACCGACCAGTAGGTATCCGTTGGTTGTAGCACGAGTAGAGTACAGTGTGACCCTCCCTCGCTGCTAGTCAGGCCCGATCGTGCACTTCCCTCATCCTGACCCTCGCCCATCCTACTCCCTATCAACCACTCTCCAGTATCCTCAACGAAGCACCGCCAAAACTGACATGCCTGTCTGTTCTCAGGTTCACTAGATGGCAGTAACGTGTAAGTCAGTCAGTCAGTCAGTCAGTCAGTCAGTTAAGCAGTCAATCATTCAGTCAGTCATTAGTGAATAACGAGTTGAAAACACCGCCTTGTTTCAGGCCAGAATGTTCACTTATAACAACCAGAACTTCCGTCTCCTCCTGCGGGTCATCCTTTTCCTCCACGCTCCTTGCCTGGCCGAGCTGCTCCCGGCATTGTCGGCAGACAGCGAGCGGGACGCGGCCTTGGAAGGCGTGGAGGACAAGGACCCCTGGGAGAGGCTGGGCTGGACGTCCTCCACCACCACCGGCTCCAACAGTGTAATAGTCTCAGGGGCAGGAATCGTGTGGATCTTGCTATGGGGCGTCGTGTCTTTCATCATTGGCAGCGCGATTCTCTGCTACTGGGTGGGGTGCGAATATGCATCATCGGGCCGCAGATTCAGTAACCTGGTGGGCCTGTACGTGTCTAATTCCATGAACTCTAAAGTGCAAGTTTTGAGGCCCACCGTGCCCTGCTGAAGTGCAAGCGCCTCTTGCTGGGTCTGCGAGCTGCAGTGCCAGGATGAGGCGAGGGTGCCACCAGTGGCACTTTGGCCTCACCCTGGCAGAGCAGCCCATCGCGCACCCCGCAGTGAGGCGCCGTACTGTAGTAACACGCAGCACGTTAATTGTTGATGCATCACTGTCTGAACCGATGTCGCATGAGCAGCACTAAAGCATGTCACTCCCAACCCTCACCGTGCACAGCCCCGGCAGGCCTCCGCCAGGCCCTGCGGGGCTTGTAGAGGAGATGCCACCAACACCTGGCGTGCTCAGTTACCTGTCCACAACCCTCGTCCTGTCCGCGGCCTTCCCTCCCTCAACCAGACCTCGACGAGCCGCGCTCTATCCCAAGATCCAGTGTTTCTCCCTGTACAAATGATGTGTCGATCCCTCCTCAGTGCACCGGGGCCAACACCCTCCCGTCGCGGTAACCTCTCGCACTTTCCGCTGCTGAAGACACAACAAGACAGAGACTCACCTCGGCTGCCCCACAGACACCGACCTAACAATTAACTCTTCCTAGTTTGCTGTTGACTATGACCATCGCTACAAATGGCTTTTGTACAACCAGACCCAATCATGGCAGGTTTTGTCACTTCCTCTGCTCTCTCCGCTTACCGTTCATTGACATAATCCCGGTAGGTAAATCAGTGTCACCTTGCTCGTACCCTGGTCTTCCAGATTACCCTGTACCCTTCCGAATGAACCGCACGCTGGTAGTCCTCGCCCTGGTGGCTGGCCTTGCTACCTGCGCCAAGGGATTCTCGCCAGAAGCACTTGACGAGTATCCGGTGGTGGCAGATGACGACCCTGAAAGCAGGCTGTTCCTTGTTACCACCAACACAACCACTGTCACAATCGGTTACGCCTCCTTCATCCTCGGAGTGACAAGCATCATCGTGCTTGGCGCCCTTTGTGCCCTTGCCTACTTTTACGTTACCGGAGATGATCTAAACAAATACGACTACTCCGGCTCCGGATCCGGATACACTGGCTCTTATGCCAGGAAAGCAGCGTATGTAACAGTTAATTTTGTCAGTTTGTTTGTCTTTACTTGAGTTAGTTAGCGGTGTCTTCCTTCCCCGCCCCTCCCTTGCCTCCCCTGGACTTGCCCCTCCATCCCTCCACCCCTCAGCCCTTCCTCCCTCTCCACACAATGGCTTGTCTCGGCAGAGATTGTCCTCCCCAATCCCACTACCCACCACCACCACCACCACCACCACCACCACCACCACCACTACCACCACCATATCCCAACCACCACCACCACCACCCATTCCTGTCGGTGGCCCGGCAGGACACAGGCGCTGCGGTTCATTCTTAAGCATGGCCAAGGTTTTCTGGAGGTTTCCGGGACCTTGACCTCGCAGTACTCGGGTCAAGGTGCACCAAGATCCTCCACTGATTGACCTCAAATTGCGCTTACTCGCTTTCACTTCCTCAATTTCACTTTTGGACACAATAGGTCGCCATTCACACTCCAATGGCCATTACTCTAGGTCTGGGTGTCCGGGCGCTGTCCACCAGCTTGCCCTTCAACTCAACGCGGCACCTTTTCCAGTGCAGTGACTTGCGGCAGACGCGAGAATGAACCGCACGCTCCTGCATGTTCTGGGGGCACTGGTCCTCTCCTCCTGCGTCCTTGCATCCGACTACCCATACGCTGACCTGAGTTTCGACCAGCCTGGCCCTGCTAGTAACGAAGCTGACCCAAGGGTGTTCTTCATCTATAACAATGCCTCCACGGGTTCCTTTGTCACCTTCAACACCACCCTGCTCCTCTTCTCCGCCGGCATCCTGCTCTGGGGTGTCGCCGGAGCCATTGCCCTTTATTATCTCCTGACCACCCCTGCCGACTCGGGCTACTCAGGCTACAGCTCAGGCTCAGGCTACGGCTCAGACTCAGGCTACTCAGGCCGCGGCAACCGAGGGTGCGTACGAACCTGCCTATGACATGACCTCGCCCTTCCCCTGTGCACGCTTCTGGCCGCCCGCTGCACCACCGCCAGTATTCAGTCATCTCACCCTCGCATTTGAGGTTTTCATGTCACATTAGTGTCCCTGGCGGTGGTCCAGCGGTAACCATTGAGGTACGAGATAAGGTAAGGCACTCTTTTTTTTATGTATGTGTTTGTAGCATCGTGCATACAGTCTCTCCGCCACGGCCTGCGCGGGGAGGTTTTGTGCATGACACGTGTGGTGGACTGAAGAGCCGGCAGCCGGAGCGCCGCGGCTGCCCAGGCCAGAGCAACGCCATCCCCGACAGGACAGCGGAAAGGAAGAAACAGTGATGAAAAGACATGTAGAATAAGTTCACGTTGTCTATACAGAAGAACTACAGTGAATGTCTTAAAAACGCGTCTGTAGAAACTGCTTACATAATTCAAACGGATAAATTGCGGTTAATATTTCGAAAACTCTTTTATATAAATAGAGTAATATTAACAATCGCGGATTTTGATATGGATGTAAACAATTCCTATTACCTCACCACAACATGATAAAAATTTTGAGACTAACTAATGAGCACATATACCAAGTAACGCCCCCTAACCGAGCACCCTGCCCTCTCCACCCACTCCCCAAGAGAAGGAAGAAAACACAGCAATCCTACTATATTTATTCATCAACAAACAACAGACAACAGAATCATTGACTTTCTGTGTCGCCAAAGCATCTTTTCAAACGTTCACTGCGCTGACAGTTTTCAGGTGCAGATTCGCGAGACACTCACTAACAGGTCTTGCTTCAGATATAAGCAACTTACTGAAACAACCGAGAAAACATATGATGTAAATCTTCCACTACTAAGCGATCTTAGAATCCAGCCGCTCACAATATCATTTGCTTGCATATTGCAGTCTCACGAAAATCCCTTCGTATTTTGGCAGCTTGTCTTCCCAGTCTCCAGCAGTGCCGTGCCCGTACCACCACCTCCTTTGCGTCCCACCACTAACCAAAATGGAGACTGCACCGTGACTGGTCCTTTTATGGGTGAATGTGATGT
This sequence comes from Portunus trituberculatus, assembly GCF_017591435.1. Lineage (NCBI taxonomy): Eukaryota > Metazoa > Arthropoda > Malacostraca > Decapoda > Portunidae > Portunus > Portunus trituberculatus. The sequence continues at coordinate 4,205,449 of NC_059279.1, read as the reverse complement.
GGAACGCTGCCACTTCGCCTCTTAGCCACGTCTCAGTCCTGATTGAATGAAGGATAGGCGATGATGAATGTAGTTCTTCAGTGCGTTTTCTGACCAGCCTTGACTCACGATCCTCTTGGCAGGAGTCACGAAGGTGTAATGAAGAAGCAAATCGTATCTTTCCTCTACCAGGTGGTGTCACGCCCCCACAAGTCTGGCAATGAGTGATATCAAAAACTCTCTTTTCAAGAACTGACTCGAAAATAAACAATACTTATTCCTGTGGGTTATTGCCCAATTGGAAGACAGTGGACTGTCCTTCATACCGTCCTTGTGGCCTTCAGAGGACAAAAAATGACATTCTTCCTGCAATATGGCACCAGCAAGACGCCCTGTGATTGGCTGGCCTCTGGCGCCGCCTCCTCCTCTATGGTGCTGAGTCACGGTCGCCCGCGGGTGTTTGACCAACGGTGCTCAAGACCGCCGAGGGAAACCTGCACCTCGAAGCGCCTTTACCGCCTCTGAGGAGAAGAGCCACTGGATCTGAGGGAGAGAAGCCTTTCTACCCTGCAAAGCCAACACTGCTCCGTGCTCGTGTTTGGCCAGCAGGGAGGGAGGAGAGCGAAGGGAGGAGGGCGAGGGGTCAGGCGTATTTCTCTCCCCTCCTCCCCTTCCTCCCTGACCACACCTTTAATGTTGACCAAGCGAGGTTGATTTTTTTCTTTTCAACTCAGCGATTTCTTCTAATGTAGCGCAGTAGGTCTTCCCTCTTGACGCCCCCTCGCGCCGACGACGTCACGACCTCTCCTTCGTATATAAAGAAGACTTCGCTCATTGAAGGCACAGCATCGCCCGGCCAGACACTCACTCAGCAGGCCACGCGGCATCTAGTGATTGAATCAGTGCACGCGGAGATTACCATACACTCGCTAATCTCATTACCATCTTCATCTCACCGACCATGAGCCGATTAGCCCTAGGATGTCTGCTGGCGGCGTGCCTCGCTGTGGCCACCGCGGAACAAGAACTTGACTCGATACAGGATCTTGAGACGGACGACGGCAACATTTATGATGACGAGGGGCGCCTCCTCATAGTCACGGTTGGCTCTGGTACCTCCGCCACCAGCCTCAACTTCACCAACTTACTGCCTTCGTTATTCTCAAGCATCGGTCCCTTCCTAGCGGGCGCGGGTCTAACGGCTCTCGGTTTCGGTATCCCGTCCGCTATCCTGTGGGGCAAAGGCTGCTACGGGTATGGCTATGGCTCTGGCTCCGGCAGCGGCTACGGCTCAGACTCAGGCTACGGCAATAGTGGCGGCTACTCGTCCTACTCTTCATACAGGCGGTAAGGTGACGGCATGGCGCGGCGAGGCACCGGGCGCCGGGAATGCCTGCATGTTGTACTATACACAGTGTGCGGTGGGACGAGGCGCGCCACCTCGCACTCACCTTAGTCTTGTTCTCTAGACACATAATGCAGTTCTCTCGTGTACAGTAATATTTGCCATGCTTATAAGCACCTAATGCATAGAGAGGATCAGCTTGTAAATTGCATTGTGGAATAGTCATGTAAATAATTAGCTTGTAACTCCTTTCCACACGTCAACTAAGTGGATATTAATGTAAATAATTTGCCTTGTAAACTGTGCATCACAAATCAATATAAGTGGATCCAATGTAAATAATCAGCTTTGTAAATTGCTTAAGTCAGTATAAGCTGATAGTTAATGTAAATAATCACTCTTGTAAATAATCTGCCCTGAAATCCAAACAAGTAGTGGTAGAGAGAGTGACAAGTCTCCGAGGCATAGCGGAGGCTGACCTTGTCCCCACCACAGGTCCTTCGATCCCTACGCTATCGACTGGGAAAAGTTCTCCATCATCGACTGGATCGCCATCGGAGAGGAGGCCTGGAGGAAGTTTGACCCCGCTGACCTCGAGTGCCAGAAGCGCCTCATCTGCGAGATCCACCAGAACACCTCTCGCTTCGGAGCTCCCGCCGCCAGAATCGTCGACGTGTTCAGGTGAGTCCTTCAACGTGTGGGTTTTCTCTAGGCTTTACTGGGTGTGTTATAACTCTGAATCAGCAATCTTTGGTATGAAAAATAATTCACAGCCTTGCAGACAGTAAAACGCATGTTGTGTCTTCCTCATGGCAGGAAACTCTCTAACACACAGCTTTTGGTAACTATGAGGTAGATAGATTGCTCAACAGCACAAAGTATATCAAACGAACAGACAAATAGATAGACAAACATGCATTTCAATGGTCTTTCAATTGGCTCTTTATAGCAAACAGACTAAAAGACACGCATATCGAATCCTCTCAGCATCCTCACCACACAACACGAGTAACTAACACACCACATCATTTCTGCACATTTTCTCCACACTGACAACAGATTAAGAAACAAAGAAAACCCTCATTTTACAGCAAAACGAACACCGACTTATGCACTGAATGACAACTTAACCCTGACCCACACATCCACCAACACACCCACAAACACACACTACCACCACACACACCGCCATACAGGTACACGCCCCCTCTCCTAACACACTTCCCCGTCGTCTCTCTCCAGCTACCTGCAATACGCCGAGGTTCTGTCCCTTCCTGACGAGATCAAGGCGCTGGTGGAGGAGTATAACGACGCGGCAGATCGGGGTCGTAACTTACAGAAAGACTGCGGTGACGTCTATACAACTTGTGACTTCTCGGTGAAGAAAATAATGGAGAAATACTCACATAATGAAATCTAGGACTACTAGTGAGGGTCCGGCGCCTAAGAACTGCCCGAGGACGCCTCATATATACACGAGGGCGCGATTTGACCCTCTTAGTATCGATCTGATCTTGGTAGGGGTAGGATGGTGCTCTGCTTCCTTCCTCCCCTTGACCTACAGCTCGTCATGATTCCGTTTAGTATTTTTTGTCTTGTTGATTGTTGATTCAATTGTATTTAAAAAAAAAGAAGTTTGTTGTTAATTTGTATTTAAGGTAATTTATTGACTGTGATTACGGCTAAGACTGCCAGACTGCACCAACGCCATAGACGCAAGACAAGCTACTCAACTCCTGACGCAGAGACCAGTTCCTCCTCCTCCTTCTTCTTCTCCTCCTCCTCCTCCTCTTTCTGTTCCTCCTCCAGCAGAGCCACGGACGCAGCGATGCCCAGACGCTCCTGATTGTAAATATGACGTTATTCTCTTTACATAAACGTGCTCATTTGACTCACTGACTTTAACTGACTTTCTGACGACCTCATTGTGTTTCCTGACTAACTGACTGACTGATTACTGACTGCCTTGAGTGACTGACTGACTGATTAACTGACTGAGCGACTATATGACTGGCGACGTTTTGAATGACTTACAGCTTGACTCGTGACTCAATGCATCATTTCTGGACATTCTTTCCTCACTGACAATGAAGGAACAGAACAACGCTTAAAAAGACAAACTAACACTGACTTTACTGAAAGACAACTTGACTTACACTGACTAAAACTGACTCAACCAAAGCACTAGACACATCAAGACTCCATGACTCAATTAACAACATTTTCTGGACACACCTGAGAGAAAGAGAAAGATAATGGTGTGCCAGGTAAGCATGACTAAATGGTAACTTTCAACGTGACTGTATGATAACGAAAGCAGAATTCAATAATGTACAGACTGTGAATAATGTATAGACGTTCGCTATTTATTTATCTTTTTGTTTAGACGAAAATATCTCCTTTACAAGGGGAACATTTTCAGGGAACAGACAAGACACTCGACCAAAGGACACCCGTTGTTACCTAGTTATTATATATATATAGGACTCATTTGGGACTCCACCCCTCTCCCACCCTTCACTCCTCCCATCCTGCCTCATTCTTCATCCTTCATTCATCCATTGTTACAAATTATTTATTTCACTCACTTGATTGTCTTTCGTTTGTTTCATTGATAACTGCAAAATCTCCACCTTGTTGTTGTTGTTCTTGTTGTTCCTTCGCCTTTTTTGTTATGTAGAGTAATTGTTGTTGTTTATTTTGATACTTATTAGTGTGTTATGGTTCTTGTATATATTTCACACATTATTTTTTTTTTCTCGATTAGTTACCAATGATTACTTTATCTCTCACTTTGTTGTGGGCTCTGGAGTTTAAGTTATGTAATAAATTATTTACAGTTCAACAAGTCTCTCGATTATTTCCGTTGAGTTGATGGAGTGTGAGTCTTCGGTGGGTGTCTGGGAAGGGAAATTACTGGTCTCTCTCTCTCTCTCTCTCTCTCTCTCTCTCTCTCTCTCTCTCTCTCTCTCTCTCTCTCTCTCTCTCTCTCTCTCGATGAAGGATAAACAGTGGCGGTGGAGAAATATTTAAAGGAAAAATCAGATGGAATGCTATTTTTATTGATTTATGTGTTTATGTGTAATTTAAGGAAAGAAAGATTAAATCAACTCCTTCTCTGGTGAAATGTATGTGTTACTTTATTTTACGAAACACAAAAGGAAACGTGAACAAGAAGAACGGAAAATTAAGAGGGATATCTGACTTCTCATCTCCTTCAGCGCTAAACAATGGAACACTTTCCCTTCACCGCAAGAGAGAAGAGAAAACAACTGATATATTCTTCTTTTTGATACCGAGAAAAAAAATCTACGAAGATATATAACGTGTAAACAAGATAATGAAAGCTCACAGCATCATCTCTTCAATAGTAAACACGAGAGCGGTTGCCTTCACGCAAGTAACATGAAATAAGCACATAAGGAAAGCTGCGAGAAACCATCAGATCTACACGTGCTGGTCTCTCTACACAAGATTTCTACCTACTATTTGTCAAATCTGATGTGGAAAGCTGCAAGAAGTCAACCGAGCTACAACGTTGGGCTGCATGATAAGGTTAAGTCTTCCTCTTCTTCTTCTTGGTTTGCTGAGGCCGTGCAGGCAGTCACTGTATGAAATCTACCAACATATCAACATTCTTGTATCAACTCTGCTCTTCTAATCCTCTTCACAGGCTCAGTGTTGACTCGGTACTCGAAGTCTCAACAAAACAACAAAGCTTTATTAGAAATACTCCTGAGACTGAAACTGAGACTGAGAAAGAGAATAGGTTCATATATATTTTTTATGAAGCTTTTTTTTTTTTTTTCGTCAATTTTGAAGCGTTTGTTTATTCCCAGGAAATACACACACACACACACACACACACACACACACACACACACACACACACACACACACACACACACACACACACACACACACACACACACACACACACACACACACATAATAAGCATAATTATTCTCCTCCACCTCCTCATTCTCTCCATTTCTCTCCTTTCTTGTCTCTGCTGCCATGTTTTTTTCCTTTTAGCCTCGTCCACTCCATGTCTAACCGTTTGAACCCTTCCTCCTCCTCCTCCTCCTCCTCCTTCCTCCTCCTCCTCCTCCTCCTCCTCCTCCTCCTCCTCCTCCTCCTCCTCCTCCTCCTCCTCCTCCTCCTCCTCCTCCTCCTCCTCCTCCTCCTCCTCCTCCTCCTCCTCCTCCTCCTCCTCCTCACCTCCATCTGCTTCCTATATATCCACACACCTGCCTCCTACACCTGCCCCATTCATCTTCAGTCTTCCCTGCTTAATGAGTTTGTTTTGCTTGACCTCTGCTCCTCTACTACTACTTACACATCCTCCTGCTCCTCCTTCTCCTCCTCCTCCTTGTCTTCCTTCTCTTGGTGCTCATATTTCTTCCTTTTTCTCTTTTTTCGTGTGATTGTGAAGGAACTGAATAAAATTTGACATACCAGTTGAAATTTTTCGTCTTCGTATACAAGTTTCAATAAGACCATTTTTTTTTTTTGTTCCATACACGTTGAAAGCGAGAAAGAGAAAAGAAAAAGAGAAAAGAGAAAGAGAAAAAGGCAAGAGTGAATTGATTATACCAGCTGATATTTTTCATTTTCGTATACAAGTTTCAATAAGATCTTTTTTTTTGTTGTTGTTGTTCCATACACGTTGAAAGCCAGAAAGAGAAAAGAGAAAAGAGAAAGAGAAAAAGGTAAGAGAGAGAAGTGAATTGATTGACAGCTTCACTTTCTGCGATAACAAAGGGAGGAAAGCGAGATAATGAAAAAGAGAATGAAAGAAAAAGAGAAAATGAACACAGAACACCATTTACTTTCCTGCTAAGCTTCCAAGACAAGCCAACACGAACCACAGCTCCGTGAAGTGAAGACTTACTACCTTCAATCTGAGTATACAGGAAGATAGAGAGAGTGAGAGGCAGGCTAAGCGGTGATGCGATCGGCTCATTGAAAAGGAAAGAAAGCGAAAATAATATGCTGTACCTATTCCTATATTCCCTTCTAACCCCTTCAATACTGGGACACATTTTTACCTTGAGATTTGTGTACGATTCTTGCCATTTTATTGACATTACGAGGGATCTATGGAGGTCAGAAGGTTAATGGCCACAGTCTTTACTATTTTAATCCTCCACACACATTTCTGAAGCTGTATAAACTCACCAAATAGTAAACAGAATGAATATGGAAATGCGTCATGGTACTCAAGGGGTGAAGCATCATAACAGTCCAACTCTAAAGCTAGTCACCGGGAAGAAAGATGAAAGTAGAGATTTAATCAGTGGAGTAAATTCGATGCACTCACTCTATTTTATGTTTCTCTCAATCTCTTTAACTCTCTCACTTCAATTTTGTATGACCTTCTTCAACTAAGTCACTGGAAAGAAAAAGTAGTCGAGATTTGATAAAGTGAGTAATTTTGGAGCATTTTTCTTAATTCATCCTTTGTTACTTCTCGATCTAAAGCTCTATGATCACCTTGTAGTGTCCTTAACTCTCTCTCTCTCTCTCTCTCTCTCTCTCTCTCTCTCTCTCTCTCTCTCTCTCTCTCTCTCTCTCTCTCTCTCTCTCTCTCTCTCTCTCTCTCTCTCTCTCTCTCTCTCCTATTGTATACAGCATTCCTTAAGTCACTGGAAGGAGAAAGCAGGCGTAGTTTTGGTCAGGGGAATAATCTAGAGCAATCTTTCTTCTATATCCTGTTTACCTCTCGATCTTCAGCCTTGTGATCAGCTGGTTGTCTGTTAAACTCTTCCACTGGTGTATTTTTCCTTGAAGTCAGCCTAAGGTATTTCTACATGTATTTCTATTACTACTGATAAATATGCTACCAAGAAATTAAATCAATCTTTCAAACTATCTTCTATTTAGTATTTGTAAAGTTATTTCACATCTATTCTACAGCTACTGATAAACATACTGGCTAGAAATCCAATTAATCTTTCAAACTACTTTATTTCTTAGTATTTGTAAAGGTTTCAAAGCGTAAGTTGTGACTAGGAGAGTCTAAGTGGGTCAGGGAACTTGGGATTGAAGGAGTCTGAACACAATGGGAGTGGCGCCGCAGCTCAGCCTGAGATCATAACCATAAAAGGAAGGTTGATTGACAAAGGGAGCAAAAAAAAAAGAACTGAGTCAGAGGGTATCACATGTTTGCATACTCCTTTCCTCTTTCCCTCCTCCATCCATCCCCTCTCCCTCCCTTCTCTTCATCTGTCTCTCCTTCTCTCCCGCCCTCCTTCTCATCCATCTCTTCTATCTCTCCTATCCTCTTTTCTTCATTCATTTCTACTCTCCCTCCTTCATCTGTCTCTCCTTCTCTTCTTCCTATTCAACCACCTCTTTTCTTCTCCCTCCTACTTTTTCACCCATTTCGTCTCTCCCTCACAGCACCACGAAGGCGACAGATAAGATGTAAAGCAGTGAGATGCATAGTAAAAGAAAAGCTGGTTCTATTATTGCTAAAAATGTGTCATTAACAGGTAAGCGAGACAGGTGGAGATGAATAGAAGAACCAGAATGACAAGTTAGCCAGCCGCACACTGTAATAACTATGAAATTAACTCTACGTATAGTGAAAGACCATGCAAAGTGATGAGTAAGGGAAAAACTGTTAGAAAGTGTGTCATTGGGAGCAAAAAGGAGACAAGTAGATACAAGTAAAGTACAAGAAGAGGTACAGAGAAAATGGATTGGTGGGAATGAACATCAATACCAACAGCCGGGTAATGAACGGAGAGAGGAAAGTCCTGTTAAAAGTGTGTCATTAGAAGGAAAACGAGGCAGCTGGAGGGTTGCGAGGCATCTGCAAGAGCAAACAGCGATCAGGACACACACACACACACACACACACACACACACACACACACACACACACACACACACACACACACCCCTTCAGCACTGAGGCGCGCGACACACCCGAACGCTCACCACAGCCAGGTTTAGTGATCCGCTACAGACACACAGCCACACAAACACCTCCCCTAAAACTAAACACGATCTTCCCTTCATAGTGGGTCGTCCTTGCTTGTAGAAACTCCTGGGCGTGAAAGACGGAAGCTCTCAGTTCAGAAAGGAGAAAGCGCTTTAGAAAACACATCCAAACACCCACACACTCTGAGGAACGTGTCAGGGAGTCGAGCTGCAATGGACCGTCACGCCGTCAAGGGGAACCAAGGGGTGCTCCCAGGGCGGCGTGAGGCTGTGAGGTGTGCAGGCACGTAATGAAGCGACCAGATGCACCGGGTGACATGAATATCCAGCCAGAGTGAGCCAGAGAGCCTTCCATTCAGAGCACGACCCGGCTGTGTGCTCGGGTGTTCGGGGGGCACTGCCTACTCAAGAGGACGGGGAGTGGAGGGTGAGGAGTGCAAGGAGGGACATGAGGTGTGGAGACGCAGAAGGAGGGTGAGGAGGAGCGTACATACCTGATCCTAGTTTGTCCATTTTAATTGCCTTTTTTTGAGGAGTTTGGTGGTTTTAGGCACAGAATGTTCAAAAGGATGGGGTGAGGAGGAGGGGATGGTAGAGAGGCAGGAGGAGGAAGAGAAGGAAGAACACACATACCTGCTCCTATTTTGGGTGTTTCAAGGACATTTTTCTAAGTAGCTAGGCAAGTTTTGAGTGTTAGGCTGCTGTAGAGGATGGAGAGGAGGGCAAGGAGGGTAGAAAGGAAAGGAAAGGTACTATAAGATGATATGAGAAGAAAAACGAAAAAAAATAAAGACCTGCCTCTTGTTTTACCATATTTTTTTTTCTTCATTTCTATCCCTCTGGCCAAAATCCTTACCATGCCAAGAAAGTAAGAACATAAGAGCATAAGAAAACAAAGGAAGCTGTCTGCAGGAAGTCAACAGGCCGACATCGAGCAGTCTTACATACGTGTTTCCACTTGTCACCCTCATGCATAAGACAAATTCATTAAGAGAACGACTGATCTAGTTCTTAGCGGCAAGTATTACTAGCAAGAATTAGTGGGTCAGAGCAAGACAACCAAGCCTGGAGGAGCAACAAGGACCTCTCAAATTGTTGCTCTGTTGCTGCATATACTGGGTGATAGGAGAACACAACACACATCCGCCTTAGCAAACTAATGACTAGGCAAACACGGCCAGCTGTATCAGACGAGTGAGCTTGAATACAGGATGAGTGAAAATATTGATACAGATCGTGAAAATAGTAAGTGAGAGCGACTTTGAGGAACAGGAGGTAAAAATATTGTACGTAAATTAATTGATACTTTCTATATTACCTACTGATTGATGATTCTGAATACTGAAGGCTTGAAAATATTGATGCATACTATGAATGAATGAATGTGAAAATTGACGTAAAAAATAGAATAAGAGGAACTGGTGATGAAGCTGTGGTAAAATGATAGTCGCTTTCTAAATTAGTTACTTATCAACCGTTCTGAATAATGGATGCGTGAGAATATTGATGCAGATCGTGAATATAATGTGTGAAAGTTGAACAGAGGTAGAAATCAATTTGGAAATCAGAGAAAGAAGAGCTAAAGGTGAAAACGAAGTAAAAAGTTTTGTGCTTTCTAAATTACTAGTGCACATTTCTATTACCTTTTTTATACCTATAGATTGAAGGAATTGGGTGGAGATCATTTTCCCTTAGTATTTACAGAAAGCCAGAAGATTTAACATGCACGAAATAATATGGAATTAACGCCACTTTCCTTAGTATTTATAGAAAGCCAGAAAGGATTAACATACACAAAATGATATGGGAATAACGCCATTTCTCCTTAGTATTTATAGAAAGCCAGAAAAAAATTAACTTACAGGAAATAATATGGAAATAACGCCATTTTTCCTTAGTATTTATAGAAAGCCACAAGTCAATAAGGAAGACACTTGAGATGAATGAAAGTCTGAGAAAGAGACACGACTTTTCTCCCCGGAAAGGAAAGACGGTGACATGAAGGAGAAAGAAAAATAGACCATAAAATAAAAAAATAAAAGAGAACTAGAACACAATGAGTGGCAAGCCAACCTGTTTTCCTTCCTGAGCGAAAAAAAAAGAGACAAAATGTACGAAGGAAAACAATGATTGGACGACGATACTCTCTGAAAATAGAACGAAAAATTGCCTTGGAAAATAACTACTTTGCATATTGTTTACTTGTTTTCTCACACAATATTCTATTCGCTCATTTACAGTCAGTTACGCATTCACTCATTCTTTTGTTCTTTCCCACACTTAATCATTAATTTATTCCATTTTCTCCTTTATTTATCTATTCCATTTCTTCTTTCTTCCTTTGTCCATTTTTCTTCCTTCATTTATTCACTCCCTTCTTTGTATTAATACTTCACTATTTTTCACTATTTCATCATTCATTTTCTTGTTCTTTTTCTTGCGATTAAATCATTCCATTCTCTTCCTTCTTAGTTTATTCTCATTCTCCTTTTCTCCCTTTGTCTCTCCCATCTTTCTTCTCTTACTCATTCTCTTCCTTCGTTGTCTTCACCCTTCACTATTTTTCACTACTTTATCACTCATTCTCTTGTTCTGTCTCTTGCGCTTAAATCATTCTATCCTCTCCCTCTTTAATTTATTCTCCTTTCTTTCTTTATTTGTTTCTCCCATCTTTCTTCCCTTACTCATTCACTCCCTTCTTTGTATTAATCCTTCACTACTTTTTTTTACTTGGTCATTCATTCTCTTGTTTTGTCTCTCATGCTCAAATCATTCCATTCTCTCCCTCTTTAATTTATTCTCCTTCCTTTCTTCATTTGTCTCTCCTGTTTCTCCTCCACTCACTCACTCACTGTCTTCAACCACCATGCACTTATTTCCTGTCTCCCCAACTCCCTCTTATATTCACTCTTTCTCTTACTCCCTTTCTCACTGACCCCTTTGCACAGTAATTCACCTTCCAGCACCCCTGCTTTCCCTTCCATCACAGTTGAGTGGCCTTCAGGTACATCCTCCCTCGCATACTTACCAACACATTAGCGGTGGCCTTTGTCATGCGCCTGTAAACAGAAGCACGACGGACACCAGGACCTTAAGAGTATACCTTAGTAAATACACTGCTTGCTCTTTTCATTTTCCACACCAAGGCACAGAGATGGAAAGGATGGTTAAAAAGAAGAGGAATGACTGATGTATTAGAATATGAGTGAGATTAGAGTAAATGTGTGGTTTTGTGAATGTTTTCCTTGCTCTTTCCTTCCTCCATGCTAAAGAAAGATGGAAAATGTAGTTAACCCTTCAGTACCATAACGTGTTTTCATATTCTTTCTGATTATTATTTGGGGATTTTATGCAGCTTCAGAGATTTATATAGGGGTTGAAATAGTGAAGATTCTGGCCATTAATCTTCTGACCTCTACAAACCCTTCCTAATGTCAATAAAACTGTCTAATCATATCCAAGGCTTGTAGCAAAAATGCGTCCCAGTACTGAAGAGGTTAATGAGACTGAAGGCTTGATGGAACGATTGAAATAAGGGTGAATAATAAATCTAAGTAGAAGTATAAGGTATAAGTATGTTTTTTTTCATTTTTTACGTAAATAATGCCTGTTCTCTCCTTCCTCCATACCACGAGAAGAAGAGGAGAAACATGAGAAAGGAAGGGTTAAGAGAGGAATGATAAATAGTTAAGAAGAGACGAAAGAAACTTATCTGATTAATCAATGTCATTTCTTCTTTCTCTCCTCTTGTTTTTCCTTTCTCCTCCTCCTTCTCCTGCTAAGGGAAGGTAAATAAAGCTTAATTAAGAAGCGTTAGATAGAAAGAAACTGAGAAGAAAAAAAAAATATAGAAGGAAAAGAAAATGTCAATAATAAGTTGTAATAGTAATAAGGAAAATGATGATGATAAGAATATGAAAAATAAGAAAAAGAAAAACAAATCAATCTAGAATTCTGAGACGAACTAAGAAAATGACACAGAATCGTATCAGACAGACACTCACAATGATGATGATTAGAATATGAAAAATAAGAATAAGAAAAACAAATCAGTCTGGAATTCTGCAACAAAGTAAGAATATGACACAGAATCCTAACAGACAAACACTCACAAACATTTTGCGCTAAATAGAAAAGAGAGAAAAAAGTAAATAAAACTCGTCATTCTTTTCTCTCAAGCCATCAGGACACGATACAACACTCAAGCTTTCTCCAAGAGTGGCCACGAAGGAACTCACAAAGCAAAGACAACCAAATTTTCTTTCATTTTCTTTTTTTTTCTCTATTTTTTCGCCTTTTCATTCTGCGTGCATTACCATTTCAAGCACTAACACACACACACACACACACACACACACACACCTGCATACATACATACAAAAGCTTCCCATCACAGACCTGACTCAAGGCGAAAAAAAGAGAGAAATTATACCTTTGGGACAAGAGAAAGAGAAAAAGAGAGATTTGCATGACAGAGAAACCGCAAGGGAAAAAAAAAAATGTTTACATGCAAAGTGGTGTTTGAAAAATGTAATTAAGTATATATGACTTTGTTCTACACGTGGTGGTGTTTCTGACTGATGCAAAGACACACCTGTATCCTATATGGCGCCTCATATGAACACGCACACGCACACACACACACACACACACACACACACACACACACACACACACACACACACACACACACACACGCACACGCACAGACACACTCACACATACTGCACTTTCTCCTCCTCCTCCTCCTAAACCTCCTCCTCCTCCTCCTACTCTTCTCTTCCTCCTCCTCCTCCTCCTCCTCCTCCTCCTCCTCCTCCTATGGTTTCTTTTTCTCCTTGTCTTCACCTTACTTCCTCCTCTCTTTTTCAATTTTCACCTGCCTCCTCTTTCTTTTCACCTTTCACCTCCTCCTCCTGCTTTTTATTTACTCGTCCTCCTCTTCTTCCTCCTCCTCCTCCTCCTCTTCCTTCTCTTTCTATTCCTCCTCCTTCTCGTCCTCCTCCTCCTCCTCCTTTTTTTCTGTTTCTTTGACTACTACTATTACTACTACTATTTCTATTTCTTCACCACCACTACCACCACCACCACCACCACCACCCCCACTGCCACCACCATCACCAATACCTCCTCCTCCTCCTCCTCTTCCTCCTCGTCTTCCGTCTCTTAACCTATAATACGGTCGCGTCAGGTGTGTGTGTGTGTGTGTGTGTGTGTGTGTGTGTGTGTGTGTGTGCACATCTCATTTTTTATCTTGTGTGTACACTATCATGTTTGTAGGAGTGTGACCCGTGCGTGAGTGCGTGAGCGTACCGTAAGGGGAGAGCAGGGGGGCGCCGCGCCTGGCCTGCATGTCCGCATCCCTCTACCCAAACAAACTCGGTCATGAACTAATTCGAGCCCCGTGAAGCTTCGAAAGTTGGTTTAGTCAACAGAAGACATGAAGTTTAGTAATGAGTGTGTTGTGTTTTTTCTTTTTGTAGCAATAATGTTAATGATAATAATAGTAACAATATTGATAACAATGACAACTGAATTATTCATAACAATAATGATAGTGGGAAAAGTAGTATTAACGATGATAAGAAACTACTACTACTACTACTACTACTACGACTGCAACTACTACTACTACTCCTATTACTACTTCTACTATGACTATTACTCCTACTCCTACTACTACTACTACTACTACTAATAATAATAATAATAATAATAATAATAATCCTACTACTATTTCTACTACTGCTACGACTATTACTCCTACTACTAATAATAATAATTCTACTACTATTTCTACTACTACTACGACTATTACTCCTACTACTATTACTCCTACTACTACTACTACTACTACTACTACTACTACTACTACTACTACTACTACTACTACTACTACATATATCACTAACATTATCACTACTCTTACTCCTACACCACCAACACAAATTCAAACCCAAACAACAAACAATTTCAACCTTGAACTAAAATCTTCAGTACATTAAACCCAGGAATTCACAGACTCCAAGCACCCAAAACTCCCTGTCATGTCTTCCTACGTCACCTTTATAACGGCGACGATTTACTACCGCCACACTGCCTCCCCGTCACCCCGTCACACCGCCAGCTGGTCAGGACTCGCCCATTTCCTCCCTCATTCACTCACTCCCTCAACAGCTGTAGAAGTTCCACACAGTTAGGGAGCGGCGTTCTGCAAGGGATGGGTCGCTGGCAAGATGGTAAAACAGGCTGGTGTGTTCCTCGGGTGCTTTCCTGCTTTCATATTTGTGTTTCACCTGGCTGGCCAAGTGCGCAAATGCAGTTTCTCATTAGGGAAGTTAGACAGTGAGAATTTAGTGTTTGTTTGGGTTTTTGGGAGTTTCTGCGTCGCCCGCCTCAACTCTCTCCACGAGCCACAAAGTTATAGAGTCTCCGTTTGTTTTTAAAGTTGAGATTTTTCAATGTTTGTCTCGCGTACTTCAGTGGTTCTTGTCTAAGTTATTTATTTAAAGGAATGTTTTAATTTTTCTTTGATAGTTAAGGTTGCAATGAAGGGTACTATTGGTTTCAAGGGTGTTTTAACGATTCCAGTAATAGTTCATGCTTTATTTAATATATCAAGATTTTCAAGTGTGCTTCCAAGTTTGTAATGACAGTCTGACATATATTCTCAACTATCAACATAAAATAAAACATCTATGAGAACCTGACTAGTCATCTTTTTGACACTCGAAAAAAAAATCACTAGAAAATAAAATCTTTGGAATACAAGTTAATGGATCAAGATTATGGAGGTAATGAAGAATTAATGGTAATGACACTGATACCTTCAAGTAGAAATTCTGGCACAAACATTAATCAGCAACAATAACTATAATTAGCATTTCTATTACAGTATCAGTGAAGCATCTTAATTATATATCTCGTGTATGATCCCTTCAATTGTCTTTATAATAACACGTCTGTGCCTCCTGGGTGAAACGTACTACCTGCCATTACTGTTAGTGTTTGCCAGCCACGCGGGGACAGCTGGGCCAGACTCCGCCACCTGCCGCGCGTCAGATCATATCATTACGGTCACTACTCCCAATTATTGTCTGGTAAGGAGTGCGATGAGAGGTGCACTTCGACACGTACATTGATATTAAACTAAGCTGAGGGGGAAAAGTCTGTATTTAAATATCCTGAGAGAGAGAGTAAATAAGAGCAAGATTTTTTTTTTATCATTATTAGACCACCTGCTAATCTTTACATCCTCAGTGCCATTGCTGTAATTAGTTATAATTTATTCGACCTTATAAGTGATACAAACTAGCGGGATAACGACGCTGCATAAGTAAAACAAAAGACCATCAACCTCAGACACAAGCATTAGACAGATATAGAATTAGACTCTGTGATATCAAACAAACACGTAGCAAGTGAAGATACTGACAAATACGAAAATATGAAGGTGTAAAAACTCACACAACCTCACTTAAATGAAACAAAAGATTAAACTCCTTCAGTAATATAACGCATTTTCATACTTATTCTGCTTACTATTTGGTGATTTTAAACAGCTTCAGAAACTTATGTGACCATGACTGACCCTTAATCTTCTGACCTCCATAGACCGTTCTAAATGTAAATATAATCACCTAATCATACCCAAAACTGAACGTCAAAATGCGTCTCAGCACTGAAGGAGTTAAGAACGAAGTAAACAAACACCTCAAAGACAAATTTGACTCTTAGATAAAATAATAAATCAGAAATAAATGAAAATAATGACAAAATGTAACGTAACATTGATTACACAAAAAAAAAGCATCAGCAGAAAGTAAATACAATGAATGCAAATTTGAACTAGCTTATCATGAAGAAAAAGAGTAAAAAGGGAGGAAGAGGAAGAGGAGGAGGAGGAGGAGGAGGAGGAGGAGGAGGAGGAGGAGGAGGAGGAGGATGAGCTGTCTTCTTGTTTCCGCTCCAGTTACAGGAAGTGATGGAGGGAAGACAAGGGAAGGAAGGAGGGAGGGAAGAAGGGAGGGAGGGAAGCTAAAGGGGAAAACCGAGAAAATGAAGGAAGGTTACGCAAAAAAATTAGAATGAAGTAGAATGTGAATAAATATACAAAAGGAAAAGGGAGTTACGAATAAATTAGTAATATTAATGATGATGATGATGATGATGATGATGATGATGATGATGATGATAAAAATGATGATAGTGGTGAAGGATGAACTGCATGAAAAATCAATACAGAAAACCTAGAAATTGATAGGATTTTGAAGCTTCAGCAGAACTTAACGCGTGATTTAAGAGGTGTGGTGAGCATGAAGTGTAGTGAGGTGTGTGTGTGTGTGTGTGTGTGTGTGTGTGTGTGTGTGTGTGTGTGTGTGTGTGTGTGTGTGACTGTCATGCACTGTCAGCCACATCAATCATCATTATCATGGCTACACTGTATAATTTCTCCTTCAAAATACAGAACAGATATTTTTAGTATTTCTCAAAACACTTTTTTGTGGCTTCCAACAAACTTCAGCGGTAAAATAACTAGAAATACACTTTATTGTCTTTCAACAACTTAAGAGTCAGTAAATCTCAATCAGAAAACCAAAATAGTCACATGGAAAATAGGAACAAAATAATCTGAAGGCGCTAAAGATGCAAACAGGTGACAGATGATAGAGTTGAGACAAAGAAACGGTACCACTTCTACTGAATACCTGCTTGTTCAAAGATATTACAAAACTAGGCGTAGATTTGCTGAAAATACTCTGGCTACGTATACTTAAGTTGGAGAAGCACGTACGTAGCTTGTTTGATGTCCTTAGTGTATGCATTGTGTAGCGTCATGCAGTAATATTCAAGCGTAAGTCATGATTTTGTGGTTAAAACACTGAATATATACACGCAAAGATCACCACAGGAAGGCGCACGCGTAACTCTTTTTTTTTTTTTTTATATCATGTGGGCTTTTTCACGGGAATTTCTGTGCTAAAGGGGGTACTTTTTTCGGGTACCTCCTATCTCAAAGCCCACCCGCTAGGAAACCGTTGCCCCAAGTGAGGAAGCCCAACCTACACTCGGACCGTGAGCAGGATTCGAACCCGTGCGCTTGGAGACCCCTCGGACCCCAAAACACGCATGGTTCTCTGGTCCTCTTTACTGTTAACATTTTACTGGAACAATCGCTGCAGTAACATTTTTTGAAAAGACAAAACTTAGAACAAAATTATACAAAAGTTATTATTTCATCTTTAAACTACGTCTCTCTGAATCAAATTTAGTACTTGAACTTGTGTGAATGCCTGTGTAAAGATATGTACTAAAGTTAATTCTTATTTTTGTTAGGCTCCGTCTGCTGTAGTTTGATTTTGAAGTTATTGTGGAAATGCACGTGTGTGTAGAGTAAAAATATATACTACAATTAATCTCATCTTTGTTCATTTGCGTCTATTTTAATTTAATTTTGAACTTGTTGTGTGTGTGTGTGTGTGTGTGTGTGTGTGTGTGTGTGTGTGTGTGTGTGTGTGTGTGTGTGTGTGTGTGTGTGTGTGTGTGTGTGTGTGTGTGTGTGTGTGTGTGTGTGTGTGTGTGTTTGTAGCGTAACAATCCTCAGCCTTCTGTGAGTAGCAAGAGGTGTAATATTTCTGAACAAACAAGAGTGTGTTCCCGCAGTTTTGCCCGT
>NC_059279.1:4180000-4182500 GCF_017591435.1 Portunus trituberculatus | reverse complement strand
AGAGAGAGAGAGAGAGAGAGAATGTTATACTATACTACTAGCGGGAGAAAGAATGAAAGTTTGAATGCAGTTTATCCCCCCCCCCCTTGTCCTAAACACACAGACACAGAAATGCTATATTGTCAGCGGAAAAAAAGTAAAAAATATACAGTTTATACACACACGCACGCACACATAGTCATACATACACAAACACACACTAGAAGACAAATTAACACTCCTGCTTTCCCTTATGCTTTTATATCTTACTCTGACGACAGGAGTAAGAGGGAGGAGCGGCAGAAAAAGACAGATAGCTTGACTAATATCTGAATTGGCGCCCACAAAACGAGGTCATCGGTTAGTGAAAGAGAGAGCAGCGGAGAGGGAGACGTGGAGGAACCTATGTAGATGAGAGAAGTGAGTAAGCGTCTATAGATGTGTAACTAAAGGAGATAAAAAGGATATTAATGATTGAAGTGAAGCAAAAATGGAGACGAGAAGATAAGTAAATGTTTAAAGAATATATTAGCATACAAGAGATGGTTGAAAGGAAGTTATGTAAAGAGAAGCAAGAAAAGATTTGAGTGAACTGTTATAAAAGAATGTGTAGGAGGAGATGATACAAAGGAGATTACGCGTTGGAAAGGAACAACAAGAGCAAAGAGAAGAGAAGTAGAGGAATATGACAATGGAGAAAGAAAATGAAGAAAAACTATTAATAATGAAAAAAAAGGACCAACGAGAATAATATGAAATGATTAAAATAATAAAACGAAAACAAATTAAAATACGGAAAGAAAACTCATCAAATTCTAATCCTGAACACTACAGACATCAAAAAAAAAACAGGCTAAAAAGAACATGGCACAAGAAAAGTGGCCCACAATATCAAATGAACAAATCTTACTACGAACAATATTAAAACCCAAAATAAGAAAACATGTTACTAGATAGACTCATTGTTAATCTTTTCAGTACCCGGACGCGTATTCATTTTCATTCTGGTTACTATATAGCGATTTCATAAAGCTTCAGAAACATATGTTAGGAATTA
Source organism: Portunus trituberculatus (assembly GCF_017591435.1). Classification (NCBI taxonomy): domain Eukaryota; kingdom Metazoa; phylum Arthropoda; class Malacostraca; order Decapoda; family Portunidae; genus Portunus; species Portunus trituberculatus. Next base: position 4,181,464 of record NC_059279.1, on the reverse strand, counting down.
GAATAGTAAAAACTCTGGCCATTATTCTTGTAACCTCCATAAACCCTTAGTAATGTAAATAAAATCTTCTTATCATACCTAAAAATCAAGGTAAAAAACTCTGGCCTGGTCTTTTAACTTCCATAGACCCTTAGTAATGCAAGTGAAATCGTCTAATCATACCCAAAAACTCAAGTATTGAAGAATTTAATTAAACCAGACAACACAACCTAGCTTCCTGACCCACAATAAAAAAAAAATGAACAAATCTTACTACGCACAATATTAAAAACCAAAATAAGAAAACTTGATACCAGATAAAGACTCACGATTAAGCTCTTCAGTACCACAAGGCGTTTTTATATCCATTCTGGTTACTGTTTGGCGAGTTCATATGTTAGGAATTAGAATAGTAAAGACTCTGGCTATGATTCTTTTCACCTCCATAGATCTTTCCTAATGCAAATAAAATCGTCTAATATACCCACAAATCAAGGTAAAAAGACTAGCTATTATTCTTTTAACCTCCATAGATCCTTCCTAATGCAAATGAAATCGTCTAATTTTACCCAGATATCAAGGTAAAAAAAACTCTGGCTATCATTCTTCTGACGTCCATAGACTCTTAGTAATGTAAAATCATCTAACCTTACCCAAAAAGCAAGGTAAAAAGACTGGCCGTTCATTCTTTTAACCTCCATAGACCCTTAGTAATGCAAATAAAATATTCTAATCATACCCAAAAACTCGAGGAAAATATACGTCTCAGTATTGAAGAAGTTAATTAAACCAGACAACACAACCTAGCTTCCTGAACCACGGGCAAGCCTCACAACGCAATGACACGGACTAAAAACTCGTGGACAAGGGCAAAGAGGGAATCAAGCGCCGTGTCGGAGAGTCTGTCGCACCTTCACACTTTCAGAAGCAGCGTGTGGAGTTGGTCAGGAAATTCTCACAGCCATAAAGCGATAATGGGAAGCTTTAATCGGAAGGTGCTAAGTTAGCTCATTACCTCCATAAAACACCGTAAAAGAGGAAGGGAAGTGACGAAAAGTGGGACGCGGTGACTCGAAAGTTTTCTCCTCGTGTTGAGAGAGAGAGAGAGAGAGAGAGAGAGAGAGAGAGAGAGAGAGAGAGAGAGAGAGAGAGAGAGAGAGAGAGAAAGAAAGGATGAAAGTGGACAGTGAAAAACAAGAAAAGGAATAAAAAAGAGAGAAAATGGACGAAAAAAACCATCAACGAAACAGATTGACGAAAAGAGAGAGAGAGAGAGAGAGAGAGAGAGAGAGAGAGAGAGAGAGAGAGAGAGAGAGAGAGAGAGAGAGAGAGAGAGAGAGAGAGAATTACCTTCATCTTTTTCGCTCCTAGGATCGTATTAAAAAACACAACTCTCTCACCACAACTATTTTTAAGGCCACAGAGATGACTAATCGTGTTCTGAAGAAAGTATCTCCTATTAATAACGAAGAAATCACGTTAATT
>NC_059279.1:4172500-4175000 GCF_017591435.1 Portunus trituberculatus | reverse complement strand
CTAAATTTCCGAGAGACTCTACCCTGATATTAATTTAGAAGCCTATTTACCTATCACTAAAACCATGTAAACACTATAAAACTAATGTAACTTCAACTAAACCCTTTTCGAATGTAAGTGTGGCGCAGAGAAGTTTCAAAAGAGAGTCAGTACCACGCGTGATGTCTGTCTGGCTTTCCTCCTCCTCTCCTCAGGCGTCTTCATCTTACCATCTGCTGCCCACCCATAGACAGGAGCGGGCCAGATGGCAAGGGTCAGGCGGGCATGTATCAGCGGGTGTGTGTTGCGCTCCTACGTGTGAATCGAGAGGCAGGTGTGAGTGAGACTGTTGCTGACATCACGTAAGGTAAGTATGTCCACGTATTGAAAGAAAGTTGGTTGGGTTACAAAAAAATATAAAAAAGGGGGAAAGATCTGTCTTTAATTGTAGTTTTTTTTTCGATGGATTATTAGAAAAGAAGAGTTTTATGTTGTGATTAAGGGAATGAGAGAGAGAGAGAGAGAGAGAGAGAGAGAGAGAGAGAGAGAGAGAGGTTTAACTGCCAAATCCCTTACAAATGACAGATAAAAAGATTAGAACATTAAAAAAAGAAAGGAGGCTGGTAGATAAGACGAAATTGTGCTAGGTTAACTGTGTGTGTGTGTGTGTGTGTGTGTGTGTGTGTGTGTGTGTGTGTGTGTGTGTGTGTGTGTGTGTGTGTGTGTGTGTGTGTGTGTGTGTGTGTGTGTGTGTGTGTGTGTGTGTGTGTGTGTGTGTGTGTGTGTGTGTGTGTGTGAGAGTCGTGATGAGGTAAATTGTGATGATAATGACAATGAAATTTAAACCTCTGTCCGCATTTCATTGTTTCTCACGGTCAGAAAACCAGAGAGAGAGAGAGAGAGAGAGAGAGAGAGAGAGAGAGAGAGAGAGAGAGAGAGAGAGAGAGAGAGAGAGAGAATGAAAAAGTAATGAAAAAATATCAGTAATAAAACCAACTCACTCACGTCTCTTACCAGTCAAGCAATGAATGAACTTTTAAAAATCACGATAAAACAATATATGCGTGAAGTTTCTCAGCAAATCACGTGACGACGGAGGGAAAAATTGTAGAAAAAAAACGGAAAAAAAAAAAATACGATAGCAAAATCAAACACTCGAGAGAGAACAAGAAGGATAATAATCGTCATATTTGCACAACTTTCACTCCGTGCATTTCCCAGTTAAAGAAAAATATATTAAAAGAAATAAAAAAAAAGGAAGAAATACTGCAAAAAATGTCTTAATGGGAAACGTAAACACTTGAGAGACTGGAGGAACGTTAATAATCATAATTTTCTCACACTTTTATTTGCATTTTTTTTCTCAGCGAATCATGCGCTTACAAAAAAAAAAAAAAAAAAAAAAAGAAGCAAGAATAATAAACAAACGAAGAAAACGATGCAAAAAAGAAAAAAATTAATGGTAAACTTAAATATTTGAGAAAATTCACGTTAATCATCCCATTTGCACAGCACATTATATACTTTGTTCTCTCTTATTTAGCTAGATGCACAAGTTAAACATAGTAACCTCTCTCTCTCTCTCTCTCTCTCTCTCTCTCTCTCTCTCTTGGCAAGAATAGCGCGGCACATCAAAACCGCGGATGATTATGCATGTTTGCTGATAAGAATGACATGAGCTGTTTTATTTCTTCTTTAATCATATATATTTCCTCTTCAAAGTTTGCTTGCCTGCTTGTCTGCCCACCTGTCTGTATCGGCTTGTTCTACTTTGAAGATTTTTTTTTCTCTCTCTCTCTCTTTTTCTTTCTCCCTTTTTTTAGATTAAGTCGTGGTAAAAATTTGGTTAGTCTCTTTATCTCACTGATCTCTTTTTGCTCTTTTCTTTTTACTTATTTCCTTGATGTTGTGTTGTTATTTTCTTTATGTTGCGGTCAAGTTTTTTTTTCCCCTCTCTTTATTTTGGGTCAAGTTGTGGTAAAAATTTGGTCAGTCTCCTTATCTGACTGCCTTTTTTTCTATTTCTTATTTCCCTTTTCTTGATGTTGTGTTCTTATTTTCTTTCCGTTGTGTTTAAGTTTTCTTTTTTTCCTCTCCCTCTTTCTTTAGGTCAAGTTGTGGTTATACTTTGATCAGTCTCTTTGTCTCTCTGATATTTTTTTTACCTCGAATTTCCCTTTTCTTCAATGTTGTGTTGTTATTGTCTTTCCTTAATGTTAAGCTTTCAATCACATTCTCTCTAAAAGCTCTGCCGTCAAATTCCACTTTTATTCGTCGCTACTTCGGTATCCTCTGTTTTGCTTCAGTACGATACAACACCACTAATGAAAGATCTATAAGTAATCAACAATTCTTTTTCTCTTTTTTCCTTTAAATCTTTGTATATTAATCGTGTCTGATTCATAAAGTCATTTCTCACCAAAACAATAACCACGAAACCCGCAAAGAAATCAATCGCCCGGAAAACCAAGCGAAAGATACATTGAAAAACCAGTAAGAAGTAGACGAATTAGCAGAAAAA
>NC_059279.1:4127500-4162500 GCF_017591435.1 Portunus trituberculatus | reverse complement strand
GTCATCTGGCTTGTGAAGCCAGCGCTCTAACCACTGAGCTACCGGGCCGTGTGTGTGTGTGTGTGTGTGTGTGTGTGTGTGTGTGTGTGTTATAATGACTACATAACCACACCTTCCCCCCTCCCCCAGCCAACACATAGACATCTGCTTGCTTGCTATAAAGACCAAGAATTCCAGCCAAACACAGAACATGCGGGAAGAAAACATAAACAGATGCAAGATTACCGCGTTTCCTCGTCAAACACTGTAATAAACACGCGGTAAATGAGAGGCAGCTGGTGAGACTGTTAGTGTTCACCCTCACAGCAACACACCTGTGATGGACGATGGACCAACAAAGCCTCAATAATGTTTCAAGCAAGCACACCCAAACACTGATAAGCATTCGTGCACAAGTAGAGCAACTGAGAGGGTGTCTGTGTGTGTGTGTGTGTGTGTGTGTGTGTGTGTGTGTGTGTGTGTGTGTGTGTGTGTGTGTGTGTGTGTGTGTGTGTGTCTCCAAGCACGAGCGAGAAGTGAGAGCAGTGGTATAGTAAAGGTAGTAATGGTAGTAATGGTTGTGGTGTTAGTGGTAATAGTGAGGAGAAAGAGCTAATGGTAGTGGTGATATTTCAAACATTCCTCTCTCGCCTTCAAGTCACCATTAGCCTGAATACTCCTCCCTCACAAACTACAGCTTGAGTCTGTTCTAAAATACATTGTTGCATTCATTATCGTCCGCCTCTTCTGCCTCAACAGTTGCTATTCCTCGCAAAATGTTCCTGAACTACTTTGATTTCTCGTTGACTTTCTAGTATTTCTCGAGTCATGCGCAAAAGAAATCCCCGATGCTTTCTAGAAGATGCTTGCACACTTTCTCTATTGTCTCACTTCTTGACACACATCGCTCTCTTACAAAGGCAAACTTATTTCCTTATGCTTTATCTTTTTTTATGCAAGAGGGAAAGCTGGCCAAGAGCAACAAAGAAAAACGAAACTTGATTTGCTTGATTGCCTTGATTGCCAGTTCGCTAAGGGAGTCATAGTGTTAGCCAAAAGTCTGGGACAAACGTCTCGAAACCTCTCTCTTAAAAGAAATCTTCCTTCTTACAAACAAAAAGACAATTCCTTTCACAATACCCTTGTATATATTTTTTCTAGTCTCACTTCTTCATAGACTCTGTTCATTAACAAAAACACGCACAATTTCATACATTTCACCTTTAGTATCACGTTCTAATATACAGTCCTCTCTTACAAAAACTGACAAAATCATCATTCCACATAACCGTTGCACACTTCATCTACATCATTACTCCCTGAAGTACACTGATCTCTTCACACACTTCAAAAAATTCCTATTCTCACTGGTTTCATCTTACAGACTATCTGCCTCGTGATGCCTCAAACAATCAACATGAGGAACCCACAAAAACACCAGTATATTCTTCTCCTTCGCAAAAGCACTGCTAGAAACCTCACCACAGAATCCTCTCACGGCTCACCCACTGCTTCATTAGACCCATTCAGTAATACACAAGATACCGCAAAGATTTCTAGTGTTGAGTTAATCCAACTGCCAAATATTCTCAAGATAATCTAGTCTTCACAAAACACCATCCTGATTAGCCTACATAAATCCCTGGTCACTGCTTATTGGTTTTATAGTGATATTCAAAACAGCTTGAAATTCCGCTAGATGGGTGTGTAAGACCGTATGCAGACTCAGCTAAGTGTCATTGTGGCTTATGTATCATACAACTGAAGGGTCTACGATGGAATGTAGCTCGAAAACAGCTAGGTGAGGTGTTGAGTGTTTAGGGAACTTCCTCTACTTCCTCACAAGAGATATGCAAGTAAGAAAATTGGACAGTCCGCTAGCAAAATATATACATAAGAGAACTGTTAAGCTTGCATGCAGTATCGCTTTCCATACCCTTGTTAGAATGTTACGGTCTTTTTTTTCAAGTTATAGGTGCTCTGGAAAATGACTGAAAAATGACAGGTAAAAAGGCCCACTTAGGTACCGGAACACAAAGGAAACAACCTAAAGAATAAATTACCCCATATCAGGTATGTAAAATTCAGTGATAATCAACAACATAATAAACTCTGCATTCTGTAAAAAAAAAAAAAAAAGACTAATTAAAATCACACTGGTTTTTGAATGGCATGTTCGTGATTATAGCGACTGACAAACAAGATTAGCAGGGGAAACACTTATGAGAGCTAGACCAAACATTTCCGTAGCATCTGAAAACAGTCATGGTGAAAGAGCAAAGCGTTTCTGAGTACTGGCTTAGGGGTGGCTAAGCGAGGCTGCACGTGGGAGGTATTTACACCGCGGGCCACATCTAAGGCGTCGGACGAGCGCTGGGGAACGGTAAACATTAATGAGCATGACAGTGCGGCGGGGACGAGACGTAGACTGAGGGTGGCGCCATCTGTTGTTACGTGAGTAGGAGGTGCACAAGGAAGCAAAGCGAACACAAAGGAAGGACAAGGATTCGTAGGAGAGGAAGTAAAAAGGAAAGACTTAGAAAAAATAATACATGAAACCCACAAAAAGAGATGGAGAATAACAGCCCATTATGAAGAAAATTAGGAGGAGATGAGGAGGAGCAGGAAGGCGGGGAAGGGATGGAGGGAGATAGTAGTAGTAGTGATAGCAATAGTAGTAGTAGTAGTAGTAGTAGTAGTAGTAGTAGTAGTAGTAGTAGTAGTAGTTGTTGTTGTTGTTGTTGTGTTGTTGTTAGTTGTTGTAGTAGTAGTAGTAGTAGTAGTAGTAGTAGTAGTAGTAGTAGTAGCAGCAGCAGCAGCAGCAGCAGCAGCAGTAGCAGTAGCAGTAATAGTAGTAGTGGTAATAGTACTAGAAGGAGAAGGTGGAAGAGGAGGAGGAGGAAAAAAGAAGAAAAAGGTGAGGAAAGGAGAGAGGAGGAGGAGGAGGAGGAGGAGGAGGAGGAGGAGGAGGAGGAGGAGGAGGAGGTGGAGGAGGAAGAGGAAGGCGGGGTGAGGAAGGGAGGTAGGTAGTAATAATGATAGGATGAGGAACAGAAGGCGGGGAAAAGAGAGAGGAAGGGAATCACGCTACACTCTGGTTAGTTTGCTTTAGTTGTAGGTAGGAGGCGGAGGTGCGCGGGACTGTGGGAACGGGGCGTTGGATCCAAAGAAAGCGAAGGTGTTGCAGTGTTGGGATACTGACAGTGGTGATAGCTTGAGTGAGCTGATGTGGGGGTATTGAAAGGTAAGGCAGTGTGTGAAGGACTGGTGTTTTAGTGGTGGTGACGCAGATATACTGAATGACTGACTGATTGATTGAATGATTGAATAGCAAGCTCACTAAACACTTATCTGATTTAAGTCCGTATTCTGAAACGCTTTGCTCTTTCACCATCACTACTTTCCAAAGGCTCCAGGTGAAGATACTAGTGTTTTTAAGAGTATTTTTATGGTTCTGGTGATAGACTGGCAAGGTTTCTAGTTTATTAAAAGGAGAAACTGTCTTGAAAATATGACTTGTTGTCTCTGTGGCCTTGAAAAATTGTCGTAGTGGGAGGGGAAGGCGTTTCTGAATACTTGAGATGCTGATTGAGCAACTGACTCACTGAATGGCAAACTGATGAAGTGACTGAACACCTGAATGACTCACTGACTTATTGACTGACTTATTGGTTGACTGACTTACACAAGTACACTATAACAACTGAATTATATAATACCAGACAAGGAAACTGAGACTTCGACACACACACACACACACACACACACACACACACACACACACACACACACACACACACACACACACACACACACACACACACACACACACACACACACACACACACACACACACACACACACACACAGACCAAGTTAAAATTCTTCATGGCTTTTCAGGATGGTGGGACTCAGTGAGGTGTCTGGAGGCCCCGCGAGACACGTGATGCACCAGTACCTCCTGCTGGTGGCACTCGTTAGACTAGTGACTGGACGCGACGAAATGAACCAAGCCAACGTTCCAGAAATCCCCAAAATGACCACACGCGCAGAATTTCCTTACGACTTCTGGGAGGACGAGGAGGAACGACCAGTACGACCCAGACGACCCACACAACCAGCACGACTCATCTCAACCACGACCACAACTCAAGTTCCCACCACGATCCCGGATTCCAGTTACGACTATTACTTTGAGAGACATGACGGCTTTGGCAGCGACCCGTCCACGTGGAAATTGCTGCCCATTCAGATTCCAGACGATTTAGTGAGTAATGCCATCTTGCATAGAGTGAAGACGTCCGTAGCGCCAACTTACGCCACGCCATCTACCACACAGCACAGGTACACCAGCGCCACACAGCACCCAAGAACAATGAGACCGGAGAAACTACACAGCACCGGTACTGATCAGGAGCAGAACTGGGACCACCACAGCAGTGATACAAGCGGTAGAACTCCCAAGCCACAGAATTGGGACAGATATGACGTCGGGAACAGCCACAGCGATCATAAACTACATCAAGATTGGGACAGACTTGATAGTGATGCTACTCACAGTAATCTAAGGCCACAGCATAAGTGGGAAAGACATGATACCCGAAACAGTCACAGCAATCCAGCACCACAGCAAAACTGGGACAGACATGATACAGAAAGTAGCCACAGCATGCCTAAACCACATCTATGGGAGAGGCATAACAGTAAGAGTGACCAGAGCAACACAAAACCACAGCAACAAATCTGGAACCACCACAGCAGCAAGAGTAGCCACAGGAATCCAAACCCAAATAACCCACAGCAAAACTGGCAGAAACACAGCTACGATACAGCCCACGGGACCCCTGCACCACAGCACCAGACCTGGGACCGCCACAACTCACCTCACCACCCCCAACACAGCCCACAACCCTCACAGCACCTCCACTATAACTGGTCTCACACTACTGATGGCTACGACATTCGAAACTACCACGCAAACAACCATGAGAGCGCCCCAAACCACGACACAGACGACCCACAAAATTCAGATAACTACCGCAACGACCTTACCCAATATTCCATGCCTCCAGAACCCTCAGCTTGGAACATGAAGACCCCAGACGCCTCTTCGTGGCAGCAAAACATAGTAGAAAGACTGAGCCAGCATCTACCAAAGCTCCCGTCTTTATCTAGTCTTCGTATCCCTGGACTGAGCAGCCTCACCTCTTTCTCCCTCCCTAAGTGGTCTGTTGGTGAGTCTGGACATCAGCCTCAAGATCCAGGCTACTCGATGGCGACTAGAGGGAACTACGTGCATAAGTTCTACCATCTAATCCCGGAGAGTGACCCGTTGGATCATCTGAATAGTAACAGAGACAGGAACAGCAGACCGCTCTACACCTACCCGCCTAACCAGAGACATGAGCAGCACGACAGCACCCTGGAACACACACAAAACAACAACAATAAACATCAGACGCATCATCACAGCGACACTGACCACATGACGACTCAGGAGCTCACGGACACCACCCAACATCACACCAACGATCCTCAGGCGAACCAACATGAGTCGTACAATTCATACACTCACCACACGTCTCTGTTCCCTCAGCGTGCACGACCTGACCCCAGACGACCCTTCCAGAGGCCTCAAAGGATTCTCAAACTCCCACAGCATCAGAAGCACGAGGCCACAGAGCATCAACACTGGCCAAACAGACACAGCTGGACGTGGGAGGTGCACGATACGCCCACGCCTTCACATCCATACAAAGACCCATACAACAGGCGGCCGAGTACTCATAACTGGATAGACACCGGCTTTTCAGGTAGCTATGACCATTCTAGCACTACTCATAAGGACTTTTACGCTCCAAACACGTACTCAAGTCACCCACAGGAAGTTTATGACTATACTCCAAGCTATGGGCAGCCACAGTACCCTCCCCAGCACCACCACCAGCACCTCCAGCACCCGCAACAAGCACTCAGTAATTCGTGGTACCCTGAGAATCAGCTCCAACATGATTACAACGCTGGATTCAACTCAGATCTCTATGACAATATTCTTGAGCCTCTCAGTAGTTTATTAAGCAGACCATCTGCTCTGTCCATCATTGACTCGTCTCCGTACCAGCAAAGCATCATAGAAAGACTAACTGGTGTGGACACTTCCTCTACTTCGTCATTTGTCTTCCCCGGGGGCGTGCTGGTGCTTGGTCTGGCCTTAGCGCTCTTCTACTTCAACTTTGTGTGGTACCCGACCCCCGTGGTCACCGCCAAGATTTACAAGATGCTCTCCCAGTCTGTACCTGATGGGGAGCTCAGTGAAGGGCAGGAGCGAGCCGTTGGAGAGGTAAGACTGAGGATGCCTATCTTCGCTTCTATCGTTGCATTCTCTCAAGTGTACTGATAGCATTACCATGTTACAGAAACTACAAGTACTATAAAGATAACATAAAAAAACAAGGGAAGTTACAAGACACTAACAGACAAAACATATCTACCCAACCCCTCCTCTCATTACCATCCACAAAACACCAATCATATCTTCCAAGTTTATCTCATATGTACTGATACCACTGCTTTGCTTCAGGTGTACCGAGTGTTCCGTGGCCTGGAGGCCGAGTACAAGCATGACCCCTCCATCTGGTCCGCCTCCTGCAGAACCAGAGTGGTTTGCCAGGTACACCAGGAATTGCCCGGCCTGTGGAAGGTAACACAAGTGTACGCAGCCCTCGTCAAGTAAGTGCTGAGTCCTGACCACCGTGACAATCAATCTTGCTGTGGATTTCTCTTCTTGTATCTCTTTCTATATGTGAATGGAACTTTAACAAGATGGAAATTTCAAGATATTTCACGTAATCTCTGATTTACCCACAGATTGTCTGCTTTAGAGGTTCATTTTCACTGGATTGTTTTTTCCAATTTCTTGTTACCGTCAGCCAGACTATTAGGTGAACTAGTAGAATAAATATACCAATCCGAACAGCAGCCATTAACCCCTTAAGTACCATGACGCATTTCCATATTCATTCTGCTTCCAATTTGGTGATTTTATACACCTTCGGAAATTTATGTGGGGATTACAATAGTGAAGATTCTGGCCATTAATCTTCTGACCTCCATAGATCTTGCTAATGTCAATATAATGGTCTAATCGTGCACAAATCTCAAGGTAAAAATGTGTCCCAGTATTCAAGCTATTCTTTCTCCCTGCACAGGTCGAGCCTCGCACCGGGGCCTGAGGGAGACAGTGACCTCAGCGGGTACCAGGAGGCAGCCCGGCGAGGCTCAGAGGGCGAGGATTGTGGGGAACACTACCATGAATGTCCCCTCAACACAGTCCCGCTAAAAGCCACGTTGAGAAGACTACTGGCACTGCTCCAAGCTGCTTGAACCTCGTCTCTCAATCCTTCCTGACGCTAAGACCAGACTATTTTATGTACTTATTCATTTATTTTCTTTCTTTACGCTGCGTAGGAAAAGACAAGTATCATAATTCGCTATGGACGTGACGAGAAATTTCTGTTTTCGTTTATTTATTTATTCGTGTAACCCATTCAGTACGAGGACGAGTTTCCATATTCATTCTGGTGATTTTATACACCTTCAGAAACTTATGTGGAGATTAAAATACTGAAGACTCTAGCTATTAATCCTCTGACTTCAATAGACTCTTCATAATATCGATAAAACCGTCTAATTATACCTAAAATTCAAGGTAAAAATGCGTCCCAGTACTGGAGGTGTTAAGCATTTGATTATTTATTTACTTGCCTACCTATTCATCTATTTACTTATCCCTCGTAAGCATCGTAGCATTACCGTCTGGGGTATACGTGACCTCACTTCTGTGTATATACATTATAACCACCTGTACATAGACATACATTTACACATACTAACTTATATGCGATTAAGTCATTCTGGAAATTTAAAAAAATATATAATATGTACATAACTTACCTTGTATTAAGTTTGTTTTAAAAGACCCGGATTAAAGTGAAAATATATTAACAGTGCATTATTATTCACTCCATTAACACGGGAAGGAAAGGAAGGAGAGAAGGAGAGAAGAAAAGAGAGGAAGAACTTATAAAGGAATGAAGAGAAAGGAGGGAGGCAAAGAAGAAAGAAAAAGAGAAAGAGAACATGAGAGAAGAATGTGGTATGGAGAGAACTTAAGGAGAGAAACAGGAAAAGAAGATAAAAAAAAGAAGAGGAAATACCAAGAAAAGAAAGGAAAGTTAGAAGAAAACAGAGGGAGAGGATAACAAATATAATGAAGTACGAACGAGGGAAGAAAAGGAGGAAGAGAGAGAAAAAGGATGTAAGGCAAAGAAAGAAAAAGAAAGTAAGATATTTCAGAAGGGATAGACAGAAGAATGAACAACAAAGATAAAGTAAATTGCTATCAAAGAACAACCTGAAGAATAACACTCACTCAGATTGCCAAGAAGACGTGCACGATAAGCTCTCACGTCCTCTGCTCTTCTTTCCTCGTCCTCTTCATTCCCTTTTTATCCTCCATTGCATCTCCATTTTGGCATCCTTCAATCTTATTTCGTCTGCTTTCCGTCAGCTTTCTTCTCTTCAGGCACACACACACTTGAATGCTACAAGTCACGGGGGGGGAGGTTGAGCAGAAAGAAAAGGTTTAAGTTATCCCATCATCACGTTTTCTGTCTCCAGCATGTCTTCCTTCACCTCAGCTACACACGCACTTACAAACTACAATCATGAAGAAAGGTGTAGAATATCGGAGGAAATGTTCACGTCATCTGTCTTTCACCTCTCCAGTCTCCATCATCTCTTCCTTCTTCACCTCAGCAACGCACTCTCGATATCTGTCATGGCGGAGGGAAGGTATGGTGGAGGAACATCAAAGTCATCACTCTTTCTCCACTCCTGTCCTTATCAGCTGTTTCTCCTACTCTTCCTTCACCTCAAGTATCCACAAACACTTGTTCTTCAACCACCACTCACTTGTAACGCGAAAAAGGATGAAATTACTGTAGAAATTAATGAAACAATAGGAGTGAACACTTGCACCGCCGGCACTTGAATGAGTTACTAGTAGTGAGTAGTGAGGAGTGAAGACGGTGGCAGCGGTGGTGGGGTCGAGTCAATGATGCTTCGAATCCAGCAGAAGAAACGTATTGACTATTTCACTGCATATAGTTGCTTAATTGAATACTTTTGTAATTTATAATTGTGTGGAAGATGAGGCACAGGGTTGTATAGGACTTGTATTTATGATTCTGTCTTGCATCTGTACTGACTCATGATTCCCCTACGAGACGAGTGGTAATACGTGTTTCACTTACAAGACATAGAGACCAGTATTCTGAAGCGCTCTGCTCTCTCACCATTCCTACTTTCTAAAGGCTTTAGTTAAAGATTTTCATGTTTTTAAGGGTATTTTTATGATTCTGGTGATGGACTGACAAGATTTCTAGATTATTATTAGGAGAAACTGTCTTGAGAACCCTGCTAGTCTTCTCTATGGCCCTAAAAAACTGTCATAAGAGACCAAGGAGTTTCTGAATATGGAGGACAGACAGATCCTCTCCATCTTTATCTTCCCCCTAAAGTACAATGTATATGGACTAATGAAAGCAACCACGTAAAGCAAACATATATCTTTATTTAAATAAGCAAAAAGGCACAAAACTTCAGACACCACAAGAGGGAGGCGCCAATGCAACCAACAAATCTAGCTGCCTTAGGTGGGGAAAGCCTCATGGAGAACAAAAGGGAGCGACTACACTCCCTTCAGATGTAGACGAGAGATAAAGAGACGAAGAGAGAAGGATGTATTAGAGAAAGGAAAGGATATCAATTACATGAATTAGTAGGAGTTAAACAGAAACACGGAAGGGAATGAAATGATGTTCAAACAGATTAGAGGAAATAAATCACTCCATGTGGAATACGAAGCGTTTAAAGAGAATCCAAATGCACTAAGAGGGAATGAAAGAGGAGAAAGAGGAGCTAGACAAAACAAGAATCTTCTCAGAACAATTAAACGAAGAGAGAATTACAATCAGACAAACAAAACTGTACAAGAAAACTAAGGAGAATCAGAAAACATGAAAACAGAATCCAGATGAAAAGAAGAAGCAGTAAAATGGATCAAGAAACTACAAACAACTCATGAAATAAACAAGAACACGTTGATGCAAGCCAGTAGAAATATATCAGCAGGGGCGAGAGGCTGCAGCAGAAGCAGGATAACTGGACCACAGACGGAGAATCTTCAGTGGGAACGAGAAGACTCCGAAGACTCCAGGAAGGGCGGGAGGACATCGGGAAGGAGACGGGAGGACTTCGTAGACACCCAAAGCTAGTTGAAGTCGAGAAGGTCCTGGTATTTCTCGTACGCTTTCTCGATGGAGTCCAGGATCGGGAACGCCTCCTGCAGGGACCTGAAGGACGCCAAGGGGTCAGACACCATGCCCAACGCCCCCGAGCCAAGACTACGAAGACAAGATAGGGAGTTTACTCAAGAGGGACAAAATAAGTGAAGGGAATTGCCAATACAGAAGGCCAGGAAGACAACATGAATTAAATTAAGCCCTTCAGTACCATGACGCGTTTCCATATTCATTTTGGTTACTTTTTTGTGATTTTATACAGCTTCAGAAACTTATGGGGGGATCAGAATAGTGAAGACTGTGGCCATTAATCTTCTGACCTCCATAAACCCTTCATAATGTCAATAAAATGGTCTAATCGTACATAAAACTCATGATAAAAATGCGTCTCAGTACTGAAGGGGTTAATAGAGTTAGTGTACGAGGATACCATAAAGGGATGATTAAAAAGAGAAAAGAAAATCGTATCTTTAGAGTATTGGAAGACGTGAAGGGAAGACTAGGCAGAGGAAAGAATGGGGTAACTTACAAAGAACGGAAACTATCAAGGGAAGACTGAAAGAGAAGTGCAAGAACTGTAGATACAAAAAGAGAATAGTACAATAATGACTTAAGAATATAGAAGAGTATTTTACTAGAAATCTGAAAACAAATATAAACCACCACCACCACCACCACCACCACCACCACCATCAACAACAACAACAACACTCTCCATTTTTACACCCTTTCCTTCCAAGCTCTCCCTCCCAGCCTGCCTTCTGCCTGCTTTACTCTCCCTCCCTCCCTCTCTCCTTCCCTACCTTTCTCCTCTCCCTTCCTCCTTCCCTTCTTCCTTCTCTGCCTCGCCTCGCCTCGCCTCTCCAGTCATCGTGGAGTGTTTGTACATTAATATCATGCTTGTTTTATGAATATTTCAGTACTAATATGATTCCAAAATAGACATTGGACTGATGGAACTAATAAGCATCTCATTAATCTTGTCTTAACTGAATTAATATCATAAATCTTATTAACATTTTTATCATGAATTTTTGTTGTGATTAGACGGTTTTATTTACATTAGGAAGAGTCTATAGAGGTCAAGAAGATTAATGGCCAGAATTTTCAGTTTTAATCCCCACTTAAGTGTCTGAATCTGTACAGAATTGCCAGAAAGTAACCAGAATGAATAAGAAAACCCGTCATGGTTATTCACTGAGATGAATAGAGTGCTTTAAAAAACTAGGTAAATTTTATGAACATGGATAAAAGGCAGGTATGTTTTCTTTTTCTTTTTTTTCGAGGTCGAGATTTCATGTGTCCTTGTAGCTTCCCTTACTTCCTCATGATGAAAGATCCCCTAACGCAGTTCTGAATGACCCACCACGTTCAAGGGAATAAGTGTGAAAGAAAATTTACCGTTTATCCCAACATGACCCATCAGATGACAAGATCTCCATATTGTCGCAACCACGAGGACCTAGACACCCAAAGGAAGAACAACAACAACAACAACAACAATAACAACAAGGAAAGATAGACAATCATTCCCAGTAGAACAAACCAAGATAGGGTAAAATTAACACAACAGCAGATTTTTTTAATGCAAGAAAGAAAGCCGGCCAAGTGCAACAAAAAAAAAGGCTTGTTTGATTGCTAGTTTCTTTACTGAATAGAAGTCAGCCAAAAGTCTTGGACAAATGTCTTGAAACCTCCTCTTAACCCATTCAGTACCATGACGCGTTACCATATCCATTCTGCTTAATATTTGGTGATTTGATACAGTTTCAGAAACTCAGAAGAGGGATTAGAATAGTGAAGACTTTGGCCTTTAATCTTCTGACCTCCATAGACCCTTTCTAATGGCAATAAAATGGTTTAATTGTACAAAAATCTCAAGATGAAAAGTGTCCCAGTACTGAAGGGGTTAAAATAAGTCACCTCACACAAGAGCGCCAGTAACACCAACACCAACAATGAACTCACCGCGACTCTATCAGGTTGGTGAAGCCCATTTCGTCCCTCATGTCCCAGGCGTTGTGGGCGAGGCGGTAAAGCAGCGGCGTCACCATGAAAGACCGTCTGGAGGCTGCGGAGGCGAGAGCGAACACCAGCAAGTCGTAGAGAAGGATGGCACCGGCGACCACCAGCAGGAGGGCGGCCACTGTTGTCAGGTCGAGGGACTTCACGGCATCCTTCACCTGATTCTTGAACAAGTCAACACTTGAGGCCAGATCCCCAACGAAAGATGTGACTTCTGAGGGTATGTTAGGCATGGCGGTGGTGGTGGTGGGGGTGGTGGTGGTGAAAAGGGAGAGTTAACGTTTGTGAGAGTATAACGTAAGGGAGAGTAAGTTGTGCTTGTCCAGTGAGAGTTCGCAGGCGACTGATGGCTGTGTGTCTGTGTGTCCCGTCATATACCCGCTGCCTATCAGAGGAGGAGGAGGAGGAGGAGGAGGAGGAGAAGGACAGGAGGTGTAGGAGAGGATATAATAAAGTGGGAGGAGTTTACCTTTTCCTCCAGATCCGGGAGAGCTGGAGGAAAGGTGGGAGAGCCAAAGAGGGGGGGTCAGGGAGCGTCATTTGAAGGGAGCAGTGATGGTGGTGGTGGTGGCGGTGGTGGTGGTGGTCGGCTGGGGGGAGAGGAAGGGACAAACAGGGATGGAGGGGGGAGGGGAGATGGAGAGGAGGGAAAGATAGCCCGTGGAGGAAAGAGAGGGAAAGAGAGTGCGAGATCCGGGAGAGAGGGAGAGGGGGGGAGGGGAGCGGGAAGGGTGTTAACAGAGAACATTCATCTCTATATATCTCTCTATTATTTTTTACATTAATTTAACCCCCCGCAAAAAAAAAAAAAAGATGAAAAGAAAAAATTGTCTGATACATGTAAATAATGAATGAAAGGAGACAAACAAAATCACACACACACACACACACACACACACACACACACACACACATGCAGACTTTCCTTACATTCATACAAACACACTCTCTCTCTCTCTCTCTCTCTCTCTCTCTCTCTCTCTGTGTAGCTCTATTATGTATTTATTCCCTTATCTCTCTATCTATCTCTATCTCCATTTCTATTCACTCCCATTCACTCCTATCTTGTTATTCAGCTCTATCTTCTATAACCTCACATTTACTCCTATCCTATATTTAGTTCTATCTACCTATCCAATCCTACCATGTTATCCAATCTCATCTTCCTATTCACTCCTGCTTTCCTATTCACATTGTCCTACCTTCTTTTAGTCTTATTTAGTTGTTTTCTTACTATCTTTCTATTCACTCTATCCTTCCAGCTCCTCACAGAGACAGCCACGCCAAAGCACAGCAAGCCACAGCATTCTTCAGATCAATACACTAAAAAAAAAACACTGGTTACTTTCTCTCATTTCCCTCCCCGCCAGACCACAACCAAGGCAGTCTGTCCGGGTCCCCGCCTTCCCTGCCTCCATAGTAAGCGGCCTGGACCACTGAGCCGCCCTTTGTCAGTCCACTCACGCCCCAGTAACCAAGAGAGGCCACTCGCTTGCTCCTACACGAACTAGGAAACTGGAAAAATTAGGGAGCTGACGAGAAATTGGACTGGAAAAAGTAGTAGTGGGTTTAGTTTAAAGGATGGGATAGTTGTTGTTGTTGTTGTTGTTGTTGTTGTTGTTGTTGTTGTTGTAGTGGTGGTGGTGGTGATGGTAGTAGTAGTAGTAGTAGTAGCAGTAACTGTAGTTTTAGTAGAGTTTCAAAGCGTTTATTTTACGTATTCAGGATTCTATTTATACTCTTCCTTTCATCACAACAGTATATAAAAAAAAAATCCTTGTCTTTTTAGATGTTTGTTATAAAAAACTGTTAAATTGGAAGTTATTTTCTCATTACATTGGTTAGTTTTTTTCTTTTTTTCGTAGGATTCAAAATGAGTGTTGTTGTTTTAAAGTCTGTGCATTATTTATTCAAGTTTAAGTGCCTTTTTATTTATTACATCTAATGCCTTTTTGGTTTACAAGTAATAACAACAACAACGAAAATAAGAACAACACAAGAATAACAACAGCAAATAAAACTATAGAAATACACTGAAACTTTGACTTACTTTAAACACACACACACACACACACACACACACACACACACACACACACACACACACACACACACACACACACACACACTAACACAAACCCTCACCAACACACATACACACACACTCACTAACATACATACCCTCACACACACACACACACACACACACACACACACACACACACACATGAAAAACCAAACCAAAATATACCCAACACACACAAACATACAAATAACACTAAAAAACAAAACAAAAGACATAACGAAAAAACATCAACACATCACGGAAGTAACAGCAAAATAAGGGAGCATAACAACAGCACAACGACACTTAATAACTACGGATGCTGACACACGAGAGAAGAAGCGAGGTGTTGAGAATCTACCCAGAAAGAGAAAGTTTAGCCTCCAAGCGGGACAAGGCCAGGCAAGCAGAGAGACGGCCTAGGGCAAAGTGTTTGGGGGCTCAGAGTAGGCCTATTGGTGACCCTCAGGCCACTAGAGAGGGAGAGGGAGAGGGTGAGATGTATAGGAGGCAGGGACTGAGAAAAATGAGTGAGTTATGTTGGGTAAATTCTTAAAAGAGAAGAGTAATGAAAGGAGAGAAAGAAGGAGCACTGAGAGAAGAGAAAGAGGAATGTATGTATGAATGTATGTTGGTGTATTCTATTTCTGACATCGTTACCACAAAGTCTCCGGCAAAAAAAAGGATCATATTCTGAAACACTGAGCGGCATCACAGGCTGAGTCTTCCGCTGCCCTCCAGTCGCTGCAGCTGACGGCCTCTGTACCGGTCGTCCTCGATGGCAGCAAGAACTCGACTGGTTGCCTCAGTTGACCTTGAAAATGAACAATTGCATGAGAGAGTTTGAAAGTTAATGAACAGCTCTCTCAAACTATTCAATTACTTTTTATCAGGATTTAGTAGAAGTTATTAAGATTTTTTAATATTTTCTTTTTTTTTCAAGACAGTAGAGAGATGAGAATAAGGAGAGCCTCAAAAAGATGCGCCACACAAAAGGAGACAGGGAGTTCAAAGGCAGATCAAGTCCATAATTACCCAAGCAGTAAGAGAGGGAGATGTTTTGAAACTTGACGTGGCGAAAGATACTATTAGAAAAAAAACTATCCTGATATAAGCCTGACTGATACAACCGCAAAACTGTGTGTGTGTGTGTGTGTGTGTGTGTGTGTGTGTGTGTGTGTGTGTGTGTGTGTGTGTGTGTGTGTGTGTGTGTGTGTGTGTGTGTGTTAGTCATTTTCTAGCCTCTATCGTGATTAACCACTTTATAGTACTTGGACGCATTTTTACCATGAGTTTTGCTTGTGATTACACGATTTTATTAACATTAGGAAGGGTCTATGGAGATCAGAAGATTAATGGCCTGAGTCTTCACTATCTTATTACCAACACATAAAATCGCAAAATAGTAAGCAATAATAAACATGAAAACGTGTCAGGGTACTGAAGAGATGAACACTTTTACTATAACACCAAAATAAATCACCAATATTCTGCTTTTTTGCTTTGTCTTTTCATGCATTTCTTACAACAAGTTAGCTTCTTCTGACAGTACACGGAAGCGCTTTACCTGTACCCGAGGAGGTCCTGCGGAGATGACAGCCTGGTCCTCCTCCTGCCTCCCATGATGGTGGTGGTGACGTTTCCCTCGTTGTTTGAGTTGACAGAAGCCAGGTCCATGAGGAACATAATGCAGTCATACACGATCATAGAGATTATCATAGTGGACATCATGAGGCCCGCGGTGGTCCATCCATGTTCCTCCGGGGGAAGAAGGAGCTCATTCATCACGTCCTGGAACCAATACCAGATATCCCACTGCACTCTCTGCGTCACCGGCATGCCTCACACCGCCTTACTCTTACACTCTCCTCCTGACGAAGCTGTGGCCGCGTCTTATATACCTCCCTTCTGGTGCTGCACTCAGAATCTTGGCTCAAAGTAGAGTTTTATGATGTATTACGTTGATTTATGCCTTTCCTAATGCTCCTTTTGGCCTGTATGTTCTTATGGTAAGTTACAATAATTCAGATAACTTTCCCTATCCCTTTCCTGAACCTCCCTCTGTTCCCGCACTAAAACTTGACCTGATTTTAGACTTTACGACAAGATGGGATGTATATTGTACCTTTTACATTGCCTCCCGTGTGCTTCCTTTTACTATTGCACTAAAATCTTACCTAAATTTGAGCTTTATGAAAAGTTATGATCTTTTCTTACCCTTCCCTATTGCTTCTTCATGGCCCTCTGCGCTCTGCTTCACCAATTATTACCCTGTATTTTAGCTTTTACGATAATTAATGATGCTCTGATGCGACAGGGCCCAAACCACACCAGGAAAACGAGCTGCTCTGAATCACCAGCGTTTATGAGATTCTTCTGTCGGGTTTTTGTATGAGAGAAAAGAAGCTTCACCAGGAAATCAATATGCAAGCCCTCCCTTCACTGTGCTTAATGTGCCAGTTATCAGGGGTTAGTGGCCCTTTATTCCCCCTCATCCGTAAAGAAGGAGGCAATAAGCGTCATATTAAACATCCACCAGTCATTCTGCGGCCGGGAAACTATGGCAGAGGGACGGAGACGAAGAAAACGGGAAGCATTTTGTCGAAGAAGAGCGGAAGGTAGCCCCAGTAATGTGAAGATTCGCCTCAAATCAACCTACTTAGAGAGCCATACGGACTTCGGATGTGTGTCACTGTTATACTTGCTGTCTTTACGCGATGTGGAGTACTAGGACAGGGTAAAAACAAGCCAGTAGCGGGAATTCGAGATAGATACAAGGGTTTTTAGGACATGGCGGGGATGTGAAGGTAAGGAATTATAAGAGAAAGTAGCGTAAGAACAGGATGTGTTGTTTTTGGAATCAGGGTGAAGAGAATGGTAGAGGATAATGACAGGAGAGCACAGAAGACGAAAGAAGAGATAATAGATAGAAGAATGGTAAGAATGCATGTGAAAAGACAGGAAATTAGAAAAAGATGACGGAATGTGGTAGAATGAAAAGAGTAATGATTGAGAATAATGATAGAGGAAAGGAGAGATGTACATGCATAAAAGAGAGGTGAGGAATAGAGAGAATGGAAAATTACAAGGGGATGGAATGATTTAGAATAATGAGTAATGAGAGCTAGCCATCCCTCCCCCAACACACACACACACACACACACACACACACACACACACACACACACACACACACACACACACGTCCTTACAGATACATGGTGAAGGACGCACACAAAGAGGAACATCAACAAGCGAACAGTCACGACACTCCTCAATTTCACACAATCAATGGCGACACAAGAGAGAGAGAGAGAGAGAGAGAGAGAGAGAGAGCAAAAAAATATATACTAAAACACATAAGAGACCCAAAACAAATCACCAACAAGGACTTTGAAAAAAAAATAATGAAAGAAAGAAAGAAAGAAGACGACGAAATTTTGAACACCTCAGAATAGGAGAGAAAATCTTACACCACCACCACCATCACCACCATCACCATCACCATCACCACCATCACCACCACAACCACCACCACTACCACCACTATTAAGTTCATTCTATCTACAAGCACTTTAGGACAATGTACGGAACACTTAGGAAGAAACATCCGGGTCTTTTTAAGGTGTTTACAATCACACACTTTCCTGAGGCTGAGAGGTGGAAGGAGAAGAACAAGAAGGAGGAGGAGGAGGAGGAGGAAGAGGAGGAGGGGGAGGGGGAGAGAAGGAGGAGGAGGGACAACTTGGGAGAGTGTTTCGATAGCATCATGTCCTCCTCTTCCTCCTCCTCCTCCTCCTCCTCCTCCTCCTCCTCCTCCTCCTTCTCCTTCCATTCCTTCTCCTTCTCCTCGCCCTTCACTTCTCAGGGTGTGAAGGGCGCGGATTCAAGGGTGGGAAAGAAGGAACTTGGAGATAATGTAGATAAGCTGATAGGAATCTAACAAATTTATATTACTGGTATTAAACTTTTTTTTTTTTCCTTCTCTTGTGTTTGTCATCTTTTTTTCACGAAAGATTTCTGTGATTGAGTTATTACTATGTTTTTCGTGTTGTTTCTTTTCAAGCTGTCTCATTTTCTTTTTCTCTCTCTCTCTCTCTCTCTCTCTCTCTCTCTCTCTCTCTCTCTCTCTCTCTCTCTTGTTTTATCTTTCGTTTTTTTTCCCTTATTTCTTTATCTTATCTTATTTTAGTGACGTTTTATTGCTTTCGAAAAGATCATCATCTACAGAACAACAACAACAACAACAACAACAACAACAACAACAACAACAACAACAAATAAAACTAAAATAAAAATAAAACTAAAATAAAAACACACACACACACACACACAGAGAGAGAGAGAGAGAGAGAGAGAGAGAGAGAGAGAGAGAGAGAGAGGGGATAGAACGGCCCTCTGAATTCTTTCCTGTGACCCTGACCTCAATATTTGGACTCCCCAGGACTTCAGAGTGTCGGTGAATCCTTATCCTTCGACCCAACAGAAATATAAACGAATAAATAAGATGCAGAAAATAAATAGATGATGAAATAAATATGACTCGAAAAAAATATATACGATTGATTATCTCCTGTCTTATCTCTTCTTCATTTTCTTTTTTTTTTTCGTTTTCTTTTCCCTCCCCTCCTTCCTTCCTTTCTTCATTCCCTTCCTCTTTCCATCATTCTCCTCTCCTCCTCTTCTTTTCTGTCCTTCCATCTTCTTCTGTTTTTATTAATATTTCTCTTCTCTTTCTTTCCTTTATTCTTTTTCTTCCTCCCTTTTTCTTTCTCTTCTTGCATTTTATTCTCTATCTTCTTTTTTCTCTTATTCTATCCTTCCTTCTTCACTCCTTTTCCTCTGTCTATCGCTTTTCCCTCTTTTCTCTTTCCTCTTTCCCCCCCTTTCTTTTCTGAGGGAGGAGTTGAATGGAAAAGAAGAGGAATGGGAAGGGAAGAAAGGAAGCATGGAAGAGATGGAAAAGCAATGTGAAACTGAAAATGTAGGTCAAGGAGAAGAATGAGAGGAGAGAGAGAGAGAGATGATGAAGAGGAGAGATTACGAAAAGAGAGAAAAAGGACATTTTATCGGTTTGAGGGAGAAATACGTATATATATATATACACGCATGAATTATGAATTGGTAAACACACACACACACACACACACACACACACACACACACACACACACGGCCCGGTAGCTCAGTGGTTAGAGCGCTGGCTTCACAAGCCAGAGGACCGGAGTTCGATTCCCCGGCCGGGTGGAGATATTTGGGTGTGTCTCCTTTCACGTGTAGCCCCTGTTCACCTAGCAGTGAGTAGGTACGGGATGTAAATCGAAGAGTTGTGACCTTGTTGTCCCGGTGTGTGGTGTGTGCCTGGTCTCAGGCCTATCCGAAGATCGGAAATAATGAGCTCTGAGCTCGTTCCGTAGGGTAACAGTGAATTACACACACACACACACACACACACTGGCTAAACTGTCACTGGTTCTACTGTTACCGGTTCAACTAAGAAATTTCCTCATTTTATGTAGTTATCCATAAGAAAAACTTCATTTTCTATGAATTATTATGCTTTCTTAGGATAACTCTTTTATTTTTCATTTAACATATCGTGCTTGCTTGTGACAGTGACGTAGCTGAGGTGGGGTGGAGGGGTCGGCACTTTTTGGGGTGACACTTTTGGTCCTCACATTTGTCAGCTTTAAGTTACTAGCCCTGTTCATGCTATTGGTAATTAGGCCTGGGCACAGCTTGATACATAGGCCTAGATGTTTCTTTATTCAACTATACGGTTGTGGTAATATTAGTAGGAGTAGTAGTGGTAGTGGTGGTAACAATAGTAATGGTAGTGGTGGTGGTGGTGGAAGTGATGGATCACACACACACACACACACACACACACACACACACACACATGATTCCTTCAGATGGTAGGAAAGAGACAGGCAGACACATTGGTTAAGCTTGCCTAATGGTTGTTACATTAAGAAAAAAAAAAACCGCATAGTAACAAGCCGTAGCCTGGTTAAGACATTCCTGATCAAAATGTCATCTAATTGTTATTGCGCATCTTTCCAACAGTGAGGAACCAGCAGGATTCACATTACTATATCTTGTATAATTACTATTAATACGAATATAATTTCAGGACAAGTTATACTACCTATTTATGCAGCAGTATCAATACCATTCTGATGGCAAACACTCTTTTCAAATAATAAACTATTTTTACGGCAACTGTGGTTACGCTGATGCAAACATCGTCACCATGGTGCTACCACCCTCCTGTCTTTTTCAGTATTTCGTGGTGGCAGTAGGTGGGCGAGATAGCAGCTACTACTACATTAAAAGCCTCTGCTTGACTTGATACGGGATTTCAAGAATGTTTTTACGATTCTAGTGATATATTAACAAGATTTATTACAAACGGCTGTGGTTGAAGTGACACATAAGGGATTTCACGAATGTTTTCAAGATTCTGTGACAGAATAACAACAGACACCGCCGCCATCTTGAATCACTCATTTTATTAGTCATTTCTTGCCTTATCTTTCACTATTATACGCCTGTCTTGCCACAACATAGAACTGTGTCACTAAGCTTTCATATCCAGCGTTCAAACAGCTGCCATGGGCAGGTATAAGTTTGGTGAAGGTTTAAGTGAGGTACAAGGGGAGTTGATCCTTCTGCGGCCTCGCCGCCTTCTTGGATATGCCTTGCCCACCCTGCTAGATTTTAGGATTATTTTCCTTTTTCGTGGACAATTTATTTGTGCTGAATAGTAATATTTGATGCTTTTTACAAGTTGTGTTTGAAATGTTTTCCATGCGTGTGTGGGTCTCAGTATGTTGTTGTTGGCGCTGTTATTGTGTTAAATAAGGTGAAGGGTATTTTTGGGCGCCAAATTTTCAGGAGCATCCAGGGAAAATTTTTGTTTCAGCATTAAAGTGTTACTGTTTGCAAACAATAGTTGGTATGTTTTGATGTGTTTCGCTATCCTGGTCAATGGAATTGGTGGAAGGTAGAATTATTCTCTAACGATGTTAATGTTCCAATAATAGTTTTGTAGTTACCCTGTGAATGGTTTATTTTGGGCTCTAACTCACACCAAAGTAATGAAAAAGACTGTTCATAGTTTTTGAAGTGTGTTTCCTTTCTTTGAAGTGAGAATGAGTGGACCTTTTTTTTTTCTATGGGGGCTCAACGTTCCAACAATATATTTATAGCTCTCTAGAAAAATCTTTAATATTACTGAGGCCTTAAATTTCTTTATATTCTTTATATCAATTAAAGTATGTGCCAAGTCAGAATATGTAAAGCATTCGAGTCTGGCGATGTTTTTTTCGAAGGGTCATTTTCAAAATAATTTAAATACCGTATATAAGCCCGCCAGGCCAGGCCAGGGCTGTGATGTCATCAGCCCACCGCCCAGGCCAGGCCGATCCGTAGTGACATCATCAGTACAGCGGGTCAGGCCGTGACGTCACGATGGTGGGAGCCTTCCAGCTGCCTTCCCTTCTTGGCTCTCTTCGTCAATATGTGTACCATGATTTACTGTTTCATATCGTATGTGTGTGTGTGTGTGTGTGTGTGTGTGTGTATATGTGTGTGTAATTCACCTCGGTCGCCTGCTGGTCACCCAGCCAGTCTTCCCCATTACGGAGCGAGCTCAGAGCTCATAGACCGATCTTGTAGGGCTGAGACCACATCAACACACTCCACACACCGGAAAAGCGAGGCCACAACCCCTCGAGTTACATCCCGTACCTATTTACTGCTAGGTGAACAGGGTCTACAAATTAAGAGGCTTGCCCATTTGCCTCGCCGCGCCAGGATTCGAACCCGGCCCTCTCGATTGTGAGCCGAGCGTGCTATATATGTGTGTTATATATGTGTGTGTGTGTGTGTGTGTGGGCGCGCGCGTGTGTGTTTATGTTTTGTTCTGTCTAACATTTGATATAAGCTAATGCTGTGTGTGTGTGTGTGTGTGTGTATGTGTAGTGTTGATGGGGGGTACAAGGTAAGCACTGGCTCCACCACCTGTGACACACCTCTCTCCTACACAGACCCATTGTCTTAATTATTTAAGCACCTTGCCATCAGATCAATGCTGTGATGAATATGTTATGTAGATTAATACTGTGTGTGTGTGTGTGTGTGTGTGTGTGTGTGTGTGATTCACTTTTTGACGAGACAGCCAGACGTTTCCCTACGGAGCGAGCTCAGAGCTCATTATTTCCGATCTTCGGATAGGCCTGAGACCAGGCACACCACACACCGGGACAACAAGGTCACAACTCCTCGATTTACATCCCGTACCTACTCACTGCTAGGGGAACAGGGGCTACACGTGAAAGGAGACACACCCAAATATCTCCACCCGGCCCGGTCCTCTGGCTTGTGAAGCCAGCGCTCTGAGCTACCGGGCCGTGTGTGTGTGTGTGTGTGTGTGTGTGTGTGTGTGTGTGTGTGTGTGTGTGTGTGTGTGTGTGTGTGTGTGTGTGTGTGTGTGTGTGTGTGTGTGTGTGTGTGTGTGTGTAATTCACCTCGGTCGTCTGCTGGTCACCCAGCCAGTCTTCCCCATTACGGAGCGACCTCAGAGCTCATAGACCGATCTTCGGGTAGGATTGAGACCACATCAACACACAACACACACCGGGAAAGCGAGGCCACAACCCCTCGAGTTACAGTCCGTACCTACTGCTAGGTGAACAGGGCCACACATTAAGAGGCTTGCCCATTTGAGCGTGCTAACCACTACACTACGCGGTGTGTGTGTGTGTGTGTGTGTGTGTGTGTGTGTGTGTGTGTGTGTGTGTGTGTGTGTGTGTGTGTGTGTGTGTCCTAGTACCGGTGGCACCATCAATATGTTCTGGTGTGGTTGAAGAGAAACACCGGGGCCTTTCCCTGTGTTTATTGTAAGATACAAAGCGTATTGAAGCTTGGTAGACTTGGTAGCCAGTAGCCGTGGAGGCTTGAGAAGTAGCCGGTGGCTAGAGCGAGACTTGTAGTCGGTAGCGGCTAGATGAAGCTTGTAGTAAGCGTGATGATGTAGAATTACAGTCTAGACACTGGATTGTGACTGTAGACAGTAGACTGTAGAGGTAGACTGGCTGTGCAGAACAGCATAACCAGTCAAAGAGAGAAGGCAAACGGATTGCCAGGCGGAGCGTGAGTCTGTTCCCGAAGCTGTGTTGGGAGCGACTGAATGCGGCGTCCCGGACTCCCGTGGGGTCGTAGTACATCATACGGTAGAACATTACATTACTCCGCGTTAACAAGGTAGTGTCCATCATATGTGTGTGTGTGTGTGTGTGTGTGTGTGTGTGTGTGTGTGTGTGTGTGTGTGTGTGTGTGTTTGTGAGTGTGTTTTCTTTTTTTTTTCCTACTTTCATACTGACATGCATACAAGCACATGAACAAGCATTTACTCGAGAAGTGTGTGCGTGTGTGTGTGTGTGTGTGTGTGTGTGTGTGTGTGTGTGTGTGTGTGTGTGTGTGTGTGTGTGTGTGTGTGTGTGTGTGTGTGTGTGTGTGTGTGTGTGTGCATGTATAATTCATATATATATATATATATATATATATATATATATATATATATATATATATATATATATATATATATATATATATATATATATATATATATATATATATATATATATATATATATATATATATATATATATATCTCTCTCTCTCTCTCTCTCTCTCTCTCTCTCTCTCTCTCTCTCTCTCTCTCTCTCTCTCTCTCTCGTAGTGAAAGTTGGTTTTAAATGCATAATTATCGCGTAGTTTAGCCTATGAAACACTTTAAAACACTTTTGATAAAAGCCTTTCAAAATCCTTGAAAGCACTCCCGAAAACCATCAGAACAACTTCCTCTAGAGTCTAAGTAAATGCCAAGACTGTTGACGAGTGCCTCGTTTTTTCACCGGTCCGAGGTGTGATCGTGACGCCGTGACACTGATACATATCTCAAACGCCTCCTTGCGTATTCATATCGGGTAATTTGCTTCCTAATACCATAATTTGTGCAATCCACTTATACCTCGAGAAATATGAAACACACTGCGAGACTCTACTGGCACTAATACGACAGTTAGTACGAGACTGGTCTAAGTATGGAGAGGTACCTTGGTTTACCTGTGCGCCTCCTCCTTGCCCTCATCTGTGTCCTGGCCATGGTCACTTCCAAAGGTATGATTATATATTCGCCACATTTATTTCTATGCCCGAGAAATTAAAAGAAGCAACAGCAGATAAAAACAAAGACACTCAAAACAAACCTGTTATAATTCCTCCCTTGGTCACTGAGAAAGAACATTACCCAAATGAAAGCTATCAATTTTCTTCTCCACAACCTTACCTACGCCAATCAGTGGTGCACCTCTGATCAGTGACGGTGCTACTAGAGGAAATGGGACATTGTGGACGTTTTTTGTTATGTTTTATTGTTTTTCTATTTTAAGAGAGTGGAAGCTTGTTGCCTTTCTCGTCTGTCTCATTCGTCCATTCTACATTTGATGTCTTTCTCTTGCTATAGAACTTTTCATTCCTTCCACCCTCTTGCATTCACAGGCGAGTGTGTGGTGGTGGTGGCAGTGGAAAATTCGCTAGGCTCCCTGTGCAAGACCTTCCCCGAGGACATCATCTTCCCCGAGGGTTTCCCCAGCAAGAACGCGACCTCTGTGGGTGTGTGTCTGCTGGTGAAGCCCGAGTTGACGCAGAGCGACTCACACAGCTACATCGCGTCCTTTAGGACTACACATGTCCTTGTGAATGTTGGTAAGGAATTGTGGTGGTGGTGATGGTGGTGGTGGTGGTGGATGATACTATCTGTCTCTTCTTCGTCTTTCTACTTGTTCTTCAATTTATCTGCCTGTCTGTCTTTTCTTTTCATAAAGACTTATACCACTTGTCCCCAGGCATCACCTCCTCCATCACTCTTTGGCTGGAGGTCAACACTGAGAGGCACCACCTGAACGACTCCCTGAAGGCCGAAGCTTGGAACATGCTGTGCATGGGCCTGTCTGCCGCCCATGACACGCCCACGCCCATCCCCGAGGAGGAGCACCCACATTCAAAGGCATACGAGGTAAAGGGTATTGGATAAGTATACGAAACTGAGGAGTCTCTTTCGTCTGTCGGTGTGCCTATCTATGAGTATACGCAGGCTAGTTTCATGTAGTGGGGGGAGAGGGAAGTGACGCATGGTAGCAATTATGGATGTGGCAGCCTGTTTCTTCTGCAGATGTGGGCGTCCCTGCAGGGTGTCACCCTGGACGTGTCTCTTGGTGCCAATATCACAGCGTGGGAGGAAGATGTCTGGGTGTGCGTGGGCACCCGTACCTCCTGGAATGCCTCCTTCACGGGGTTCGTTACGGGTGTCACGCTGAGAATAGGGGAGAGGGAGCTGACTCCCGACAACTGCTCCCTTCTGTTGGACGCCAACCAACTGACGATGCCACTCAGTGAGTCCTGGAAGACCAGAGGCCCTGTCTTCGCCTTAGAGGAGGACCTGCTACAACCTTGTGACACACCCATGTTCACGCTGGTGCTGCGCGAGGCCTGGGGCTACGACAAGGCGCTGCGCTGGTGCCGCAGCTTGGGCGGCCACTTCCCCATCGAGAAGGAGGTCACAGCAAGCCTGGTGATCTCGAACTGTACCTCTGAGGAGCATTTGTCGTGGACGACCGACGCCAGTGAGATTGCTGGGAGCTACGAAGCCACCTGCCCAGTGCTGTTGGCGGGCGGCGGAGTGGGTCGGCGCCCCTGCCTCAGCGAGCTGGAGTGCAGTCTGTGCCTGGTGCCATTCGGCCTGCGCTACACGCTCTTCGGTCCCCGCACAGACTTCAACCGGCACTACCGCCTTAGTGAAGGGCAAGACGGCTCCTTCTTCTTCCAGGGCACGACCAGCAACATCACGCTCTCGGCGGCTGGCTGGACCCTGCAGTCCAGTCTGCACCGCGGCAAGCTGCATCTCAACGGCAGCTGGGGTGTCATGGGGCGACGCGACTGGCGTTCTGTCTACAACCCCCAAGCATCGAACATCCTCACCTTCACGGTGTGCAACGCCATCCAGTTCGCCTCCAACGACGGCGTGTGTCTGAGGCGCAGCGAGCGCTGTGATGGATACGTCCAAGCCCCAGACAAGAGTGACGAGAAGGAGTGTGGCAGCAGGCGCCTCCTGCGCATGGACGAGAGCTATGATTCTAGCGTCAT
Source organism: Portunus trituberculatus (assembly GCF_017591435.1). Classification (NCBI taxonomy): domain Eukaryota; kingdom Metazoa; phylum Arthropoda; class Malacostraca; order Decapoda; family Portunidae; genus Portunus; species Portunus trituberculatus. The sequence goes on along the minus strand of NC_059279.1, from coordinate 4,135,854 downwards.
GCCATTCATTAGTGTAGAGGGCGCTAGGTATATATACTACAGACTCAGCGTTAATGTGGTGAAGAAGATTGACGCTGAGGAGGACTCTGCCACCCTGGAGCTCGCAATGACCCTGAAATGGGAGGACGGCAGGGTCAGGTTTGTCGACAGCAAGATATTTTATAACTACTTCCCCTGTCACCTGATCTGGACGCCAACCATCATGATGTCTGCAGGGAACATTAACGGGCCGTCCGTGCAACCTGCAGCTAACATTACCATGTGCTACTTCTTTAAAGGCTTCAAGGATCGTGAAGAAGTTCAGCTGGATGACCATCTCATGGGTGAGTCTTGTGCGGAGATAGGCTGGGTGGGCAGGAAAGGGGTAAAGGTGCTGGTCGGGGTGAGACTGGAAGGGATAGCTTTAAGCAGAGGTAGTGTTTGGGTTTGCACGCTTTCTCGTAAGTGTTTTTCCTTGGCATAATGAAGAATTAGACTATGTGATAAGCTCACACAACACAGTTGCAAGTAATAAACTAATGCTGCTCATCCTCTTCCTTCCACATTTCTTCCCTCACTGTCCACGATATTCCTTTCCTTTCCTCTGTTCTGCCTGATTTTTTGCTCCTCATCCCCCACACATTGTTTCTCTCCTTGCTTATTGCGCTCCATTCCTTCACTTCCTCCCTTTGCTTCTCTGTCTGTCCACCTTGTCTCCTCAACACAGGCAGGTACGTGACCAGGGCCAACATCTCGCAGAGCCGCAACTTCTTGGCCTCGTACCCTTGCATGCTGCGTGTGTCCAGATATCCCTTCGGCAGGTACATGTGTAAACTCGCCTTTGTAACAATGCACCACAAGGTTCACTGGAAGTCGAAGGATACCAATGTGAACCCACATACTATTAAATACGACGGAGACCACGATCTGCTCGACTACAGACTGGAGAATATAACCCTACACGTTCACGATAGAGTGTTGACTCTCACCCTGCACCTCATTGGCCAGCCCGACTACCATCTGATCAGTAACTTCCTACCTAGTGCCCTCATGTTCTTCATCTGTTATTCCTCGTTCTACTTCCCCATCGCGGAGTTTAGCGGAAGAATGAATGTCTCGCTAACATCTCTTGTGGTTCTTCTCGCCTTCTTCTCCCAAGCGACTAACTCCTATGTGAAAACACCTTATTATAAACTCATTGACGTGTGGTATGTACTGCTCCTCTTGCTGTGTTGCCTGGTGGTCATCGCTAACGGGATTGTCAATTCTCTGAGGGTGCAGCGCGTCACGGCTCACTCTAATCTGGCGAAGAAAGTGTTGAGGGCAAAAAGGCTCAACAACGGATGCAAGATTGTTATGCCTATCTTGTTCGGACTTTTGGTGTTTGTGTTTGTGCTGTTTGCCACAGACACTATTTGAAGTGTGTGTGTGTGTGTGTGTGTGTGTGTGTGTGTGTGTGTGTGTGTGTGTGTGTGCTCACATGTACATGATACAAGTACTGCTACTATTACTATTACTGCTACTGCTACAGCTACTACTACTGCTACTGCTACTACTACTACTACTGCTACTACTACTACTACTACTACTAATACTGCTACTGCTACTACTACTACTACTACTACTACTACTACTACTACTATTACTACTACTGCAACTACAACTATTACTACTACTATTACTACTACTGCTGCTACTACTACTACTACTACTACTACTACTACTACTACTACTACTACTACTACTACTACTACTACTACTACAGTCTGTCTACTCTCAACTGGCTTCTTGGTTTCGGTTTGAATGGTGTCCCAGGAAAAGCGTGGTTGTCAGACCTTAAGGAAAATCTCGAGCTATCCTTGTAATAAGTACGTTGATCAAAAGAAAACAAGTATTATTCACACCAAATTAATTACTTCATCAATAAGCTACAATATGTTTTAAATCCAGAAACCATTCAAAGTAGACAGACTACTAGTACTAGTGTTCATTGTAAGAGGCAACATTTTTAAATTTAGCGCTTGAGTTGTTGCGACAATTTTGCCAATTACAATTATAAGGGCTTATGCTTAAGCTTTACATGTTTATAGTTACCATATAAGTATAATGTTATATGGGACAAGTGTGAGCATATTATTGGAAAGGGAATGATATCTATGAATTCATGGGTATGTGGTGCGCGCCGCGATTTGAGACTATTCACTACTCAGTATGAGACAGTGTGGCCAGATCAAGGAGGGACAGTGTTTGAAGGGCGCTCGTGTCCTGTCGTATTAACCCAGATTTTGAGTGAACCAGATGGTGCCACGAGCCGGAGCTGTCCCTGTGTGTTGGTACAGGGTTGGTGCTCGCAGTAGGTGCTCAAAGAGACCAGGCACGGCTCAAAAGAACCACAAACAGTTGTATCTTGGTGAAGGACGCACCCACCAATTGTGAACTTGCCACCTTTGCACAGTATCTGTGGTATGGTCGCCATCTTGCCGTGCGTACTCACTTTGATAGATATAGATGTGAATGTTAGCTCACTTATTTTGCTCTAACATTGCGTTTGTGTACCATTTATCTTTTAAAGGAAAACAGTATTACATAAACAAACAACTTAGTCCTATACGCCAGCTGCTCGGCGGTAACTAGGAGAAACAGCAGCCAGTGGTAAGATAATTTCCTTTTCATTTGTTCGTATAAACCAAGGCCGGGCAACATCGTCGGTTGTGACAGTGCAGTGTGCGAACATCAGTAAGTTGTGAAGAAAAGTAAGGCTCAGTGTTACTTCTTAATCGGATTTTCTAGCAAGTATGTTGGAAGGAAAGGTTAAGGAACACGCAAGCTTCTGTGAGTATTGTTGATGATACTGTTTTGCTAGTCTTTGCCTCCTGTTTCCCTGTACTATTAGTCTTTTCAGTGCAGGGTCACATTTTTACAACGAGTTTTGTGTGTGATTAGACGATTTTATTTACATTAGGAGGTTAAAAGATTAAAGTGCAGAGTCTTCACTATTTTAATCCCCACATTTGATTCTGAAGTTGTATAAAATCACCAAATAGTAAGTAGAATGAATATGAAAAACATCATGGTACTGAAGGGATTAATGACTTTGATACTAATGTCCTAGTGATGAATTCTAGTGGTTGGTGTTTTCTATTAAGTGGATTTGTTGTAGTGCAATGGTCTTTTCTTAATCTGAGGTACATTGCCGCTAATTGAATACTGAAATTAATGTTTGTTTAGTTTCAGTGATATTTTGTGTTACGGACGTGGTGTTCTCTTGTTTGATTTATGATAATGTATGTACATCATTTTCTGGAATTGAAATTTTGTTTTATTTTCAAGATTATCCAGTGGTATCTTTTTATATTAGTCCTGCTCTTCCTGTTCTTCCTACTAATGGTATTACGATTATCATTATCATTGTTATCACCATTTTTATTGTTACTATTATTAATATTGTTGTTATTATGCAAAGTAAACATAGTAACTTGGTCACGATATCATTTTATTCCCACCGAGACAAGTATAAAGGGACTAGTCACTACTGAGGAACAATGTAAGTATTAACAAGTGGCGCTCTCATCACGAAAATGATCCGCTGAAAACACAATAATAAATAACAAAAGCATACATCAGGATAAATAACAATAAATTAATATACATACAGAGAAGAACGTAAAGAAGGAACGGGCAATCAAGCAAGCAGCCGCAGACGTGTTGGTCCTAACGAGGCTGTTGTTTGTGAGGTATTGCAGTCAGTTGAGCTTCACCGTTCTCATCTCCCATAGGTCGTCAGGCGTGGCTCGGGAACCAATCACAGGAGAGCATTTTGAGACGTCCATTATTAGTCGAGTCTCTTGTCGTGGTCGAGTTTGTGAATCCTTCCGATAGATGGCGGTGAGTGGCAGCAGTGTTCCGGTGGCGTGAGTGGCAAAGAAAACAAAGGAAGGAATGAAGCAGTTACTCGTATGTCATTCTAAATCCTTTCTTCTTTCTTCTTTCTTCCTTTTCTAACTTTCCCTCACGTTTTTCCTCTTCTGACTACTTCATGTTCTTTGCTCCTCACTAACTCACTCTTCAGTCAGTCAATCAATCAGTCAGTCAGTCAAGTCTGTTATTAATCTCACCTTTATTCTTCATTTAGCCAGGCAGCCAGTCAGTCAGTAAGTCAAGTTAGTGAGTCGAATAGTTTCATACTTGTGTCACGTCTCGCTTTGTCTCTTGAGTCGATTGTTGAAGTGGAAAGGATGACAGGAAGGAAAAAAAGTGAGATGGACTAACGAGAGGTGAATTAAGACAGGAAATATGACAGAACAAAGAAAAAAAAAGGGAAAGGAATAAAGATTAGAGAACAAGAAATGATAGAGATATAGATAAGTAATAGAAAAAAAAAGATGAAAAGGAAACACGATAAAGAAAAAGAAAGGGAAAGACTAAGAGATGAAATGTAAACCTTAAAATGAGTGTTTTAATAGACGGAGAACAAAGAAATTACATGAGACAAGAGAGGAAAGCAAGGTCAGTGAGAAGAAAGAAGGGAAATATGAGAAAAGATTAGAGAAAGGAAATAGAGATGAGATAAAAATGTAAATCTTAAAATGAGTATTTCAATAGACGAAAGAGAACAAAGGAATTAAATAAGAAGAAGAGGAAAACAAGGAGAGACTGAGAAGAAAGAAAGGAAATAAGAGAATAATATTAAACAGGAAGTAGAATGAAAAATAGACTAAATGGTAACAAGGAGAGACGAAAGATGATAAATGAATGAGATAGGAAAACAAACGAAAGGACGTAATGAGTGAAGGAAAGGGATGATGAGAGGTAAAGAAGGGTTAATGGAGAGGTCTTAACAGGTAGGCCTTATATACTTTGTTAGGCCTTTACTCATATTTCGTATAGGTCTGAGCTAAAGCCTTCAGCACTGGGGATAACACGTTGAGGGACCTGTGGAAGGGAAAACACGAATGAGTAAGGAAATTAATGATAAAAGAGGAACACGTAAAATGATAGAGCAATGATTTTTTTCTATGCAGGAGGAAACCAGCCAAGGGCAACAAAATATAAAAAAAAAGACCTTCTTTAATCCTGGTTCCCTTAAAGAATGGTAAAGATTTAGCCAAGATTAAAGAACAAATGTATCAAATGGTTAGTTAGTTAGATGATTAGATGATAGTTAGATGGTTAATGTGATTTGTTTTTTGGGATGTTTAAAAGGAAGATTTTTTTTGGGGGGGATCTTGTATCAATACTAAGGGAAATGAATAAAGGGTAGATGAAAAATAGAAAATAAGAGAAAATAAATTCTGCTTCCACCCTCAAAGTAACACACACACACATCTCTCTCTCTCTCTCTCTCTCTCTCTCTCTCTCTCTCTCTCTCTCTCTCTCTCTCTCTCTCTCTCAAAATAAAAGAAAAAAAAAACATTTCCATCACTTCAGTACCTCATATGATCATTTAGGCAACACTTTCAATTCAGCCAGTCTACTCTAGCACTGCACTCCCGCTCTACCACCACCACCACCACCCACCCAACCACCACTACCACCACCACCACCCACACTCACCTCTTGGCGTAACTAGTGTAAGAGGAGTAGTAGTTGTCTTGGTCGTAGCCGTAACCATAGGCGTTGTAGTCGTCACGGGCGGAGAAGATATTAGCCAAATCAAAACCAAGAAGAGGCACAACGACTAGACCAAGGATGAGAAGTACGACCCCGATGACGACCGCGTATTGAAGTGACGTGGAGTTGAAGGTTAGTGTCGCTCCGTCGTCGTCTACGTCGAGGAAAGCGAAGCGAGGGTCACTTGTCTCCTGCTCCACCAGATTCTCCTTACTTAGGGCGCTGTTCACTGGCTGTTTCTGAAGGGCGGAGGCAGCGACGGCCAGATACAGCACAAGGAAGGCGATAGTCTGCTTCATTTTGCCTGTAGGAGTGGATGAAGGAGGAAAAGGGTTAGAATAGTAAGATTACCATATTTTTTTTCTTTTTTTGCTTTCTTTTTTTTGTGTGTGTATTAGCAATGGTTGTAAAAGAATGAGGGAAGGTGATATAAATTTAATGACTCTCTCTCTCTCTCTCTCTCTCTCTCTCTCTCTCTCTCTCTCTCTCTCTCTCTCTCTCTCTCTCTCTCTCTCTCTCTCTCTCTGTGTGTGTGTGTGTGTGTGTGTGTGTGTGTGTGTGTGTGTGTGTGTGTGTGCGTGTGCGTGTCATATATCACTGCCACCAGCGTACAAAACAGAGCCCGTAGAAGGGGAAGAGGTGAATGGGGAGGGAGTGGGAGGAAGGCGGTAGAGAGGAGGAGGAGGGGGAAGCAAGGACCAACACACCTGCCATCTAACCTTACCCAATCACACACCTGTTGGCCGTTACGTACCTGCAGATATGTAATTAACCACCTCACAACACCTGGGCTTGCGTGTGAGGACTTAAAACATTCTTATCTTCCATTTTAAACCCCAAAAAATAAATATTACAAAAAAAAAAATCTTAAATACTCAGGGAATTAAGACGTATTTCTATCTAATTTCTTTGACTCACTCGCGGTACGCCTCTGAGGAACAAGGCACTCTGGGTCTTGTGGTAAGGATAGGTAAGGGTTTAATTTCGATGCTGGCTTCTTAGTACTCGGCCTCAGTGAATAAAAGGGAATGGAATGGAGGAATTAGAAGAGTGAGTTTTGTGTTATCTGGAGCGTGGAAATGACTGAGTTTTGCTTCGGTTTGCTTTCTTCCTTTGTGTTCTGGTATTTCCGTTTCTCATTTGCGTTTTGTGCGTTATGTATGTTAGAGAGAGAGAGAGAGAGAGAGAGAGAGAGAGAGAGAGAGAGAGAGAGAGAGAGAATATGACTCATTTCATATCCAAAGACAATTTTCATTTTTACTTAAACTTATGAATATTTACATTTTTCTTAATTTTCTCTCATGTTTATCATTTATTTGAACACTCTTTCCAATTTACTGAGTACGTGTCTATCCATTCATTCATTCATTCATTTTCAGCACTCTCCATATGTCTCACCACCACCACCACCATCACCACTACCACCACCACCACCACAATTACGACTACCACCACCACCACCATTTAATCAACCATTGTCCGGTTCCGGTTACGCCATACTCCCGTTATTACGCGGTATGAATGCGGTTCCTGGTTCGCCCTGTAGCTTATTGTGCCTTATTTGTGTCACGGAGGCAAACAAAGACTACGGCTGTTTACTCTTACTGTGATTAAAATTTCGAAATATTCACTTATGATTTATCTCGTGATTGTTTACCTTAATTCACTAATCAATGCAGTGAAGTAGTAAGTCTTTAGAACACGTATATGTATGGATAAGGATGCTGAGTAGGTATATAGGTATGGTATGTATAGAGGAACTGCCACGTGCTGATCTGATGGCTTCCTGCAGCTTCCTTTATGTTCCTTTGTGTGTTTTGAGAGTGAATATAAGGTACCTGAAGGGTGAGTCTGTGTTGGTATGAGTATGGTTTAGAATATTAGAAGCTGCAAGAGTTCGTTAGGCCTGCACGTGGCAATTTATGTAGGAATTGTGCACGTGTGGTTCTTATGGGTTCCTTCAGCTCCCTTTCTTTTCGTGTGTGTGTGTGTGTGTGTGTGTGTGTGTGTGTGTTATGGAAGGAAGTGGTTTGCTGTGTGAATATGTGTCTTGTGTTTCTCCTTCTATTCGACCGTTTATATGAAATGTATGTAATTGTATAAGATTGTAATGCATAGTGAATTACATGATCTGATATCCGTTCTGGGTTTTTCGTACACATAAAGCAGCTAAAATGTTCATGATAATTGCATACCAAAGACAACGTACTAAAAGTCATCTTCATGCATAGTTAACTCCTTCAATACCATGACTCATTTCCATATTCATTCTGGTTACTATTTGGTGATTTCATACAGCTTCAGAACTCATGTAAGAGATTAAAATAGTGAAGACTCTGACCATCAATCTTCTGAAATCCATAGACCCTTCCTAATGCCAATGAAATTATCAAATCGTATACAAGTCTCGAGGTAAAAATGTGTCCCAGTACTGAAGGGGTTAAACAAACACATATCTAATCACATAAAATAGACAGAAAAGAACAAAGAAAGCATTAAAACAAACCATTACTCAATTAACCTCATACTTTCACCCTCACCACCACCACCACTACCACTAAAACACCTCACCTTGATGAAGTGGCTGACGGAGGTACTGGAGAAGGCGTGTGTGTGTGCTGGGAAGGCCTGGGAATGATTGGTGGCTTCTGTGGGCCGCGGCTGGTTTATATACGTACGTCACGGGGCGGAGGCGGAGGGTCAGACAGGGATCAAGACACGAGAAGAAAAGGAGGAAGAAGAGGAGGAAGAGGACGAGAAGAAGG
>NC_059279.1:4105000-4122500 GCF_017591435.1 Portunus trituberculatus | reverse complement strand
CTGAAGGAGTTAATACGAGTGAGAAGAAAGTTTCAGTCTCCCCTTTAAGAGGCAAAAGAAAACACACTCCTCCCTCACCTGCACCGCGGCAAAGGCATTCTCGTAGTCCAGCACGGAGAGCACCGGCGTGGCAGCCTCGGCAGCGCGCCCCACCAAGTCACCCACAGTCTGCATGGCGCGTCCCTCCCGCTGGTCACCTCCTAGGACCCGCCTCACGAAGTCCTCCAGCGGCGTGTCCATGAAGTCTTGCACCGTCCTGGATCCAGTCAGACTCTCCAGCATGTCAGAAAAGTTCACACTGCCTCCCAGGGACCTGTTAGAAGGGTGGTGGTGTTTTCAGGACAGAAAGAGAGAGAGAGAGAGAGAGAGAGAGAGAGAGAGAGGGGGGGGGAGTTTGTATACGAAAGAATTGAAGCGAAGAGGAGTTATTTTAGGATTTTTTACATGGAAAGTGAATGAATGCAAACATTCAGACAAACATTCGTAGGAAAACGTAATAAGTTATGTTAATTTGTACTAACATAGTTAATAGAAGTACTTCGACACAGCTCTTCATCAAGAAAAATAATTTTAAGGTTATTCTGACATGATGAATACTGAAATCGTTAAGAAAACTACTAAAATTCAAACATACATAGAAAAAAAAACTGTTCCCAGGATTATTTTGACATAAAAACCACCTCAGTCGGACACTGTCATGATTTACACACCATGGCAAGGAAACCCAACCCCATGAAAACACTTGAGAAAACTCCACTGATCTTACCGCGCGTGAGGCACAAGACCAGGGAAGATGTCGATGCCGAAGAGAGAGGAGATGGGCACCGCCAGGACAGCAATGAGGACGAAGAAGGCGAGGAGGGAGAGGAGCACGCCAGCCACGGGATTCTCGGCGAGGTAACCTGTGCCGAAGCGTGCTAGATTGACAGGGAGCACCAGACTCATTCCCAAGTCCACAGGTTGAGAATCGGCGTACATCTTGGATTGATATAACTGTGGGAGGGAAGTGAAGGGGTTGTCTGCTTTGTTTATTGGTTACGTAGTTAGTTGGTTTCATACAGACTTCTACATGTTGACTTAACCCCTTCAGTTACATGACGCGTTTTTTTTTTTTTATTCTGCTTATTATTCGGTGATTCTGTACACCTTCAGAAACTTATGTGGGGATTATAATAGTGAAGACTGTGGCCATTAATCTTCTGACCGCAATAGACTCATCCTAATGTCAATAAAATGGTCTAAATGTAAACAAATCTCAATATAGATATATATCTCAGTATTGAAATAGTTAATGGCTTCTTGCAGCTTCCCTTATGTTTTTTGTTTTTTTGTTTGTGGGTTCGTATGCTTGTTAGAATGTTGTATCGTTTGTTAGTTAATTGTATAGTTAGTTTTGTTTTATGCATTTTCATCATTTGTCTGTTTCATTTTCACGATTTTTTTTATTTGTCCCGTTTTTAGCCACACACACACACACACACACACACACACACACACACACACACACACTTACCTTGCTCCTTTCTCTACCTCTGCCAGTCCCCAAATGACCTCCCATACACTCACCTTCGTCCTGACCTCTGATGGCATCTAACAAGGTCACTGAGAGTCTTGTTAGTGTATTTTTTCTCTGCTTTCTTATTTATTTATCTGTATATTTGTACCTATTGTAAGTGCTGCCTAATGATATAGAAGACTCACGTGCTCTCCTTAAGAAACATTGACTGTGGAGTGATAAAATGGTTAATTACTGCCAGGTATCTAATGTTTTATAGTGTTATGTAGTTAATAGTCAACCGTCTATCAGTGCACCTTACCTGACCTCACTTGCCCCGCCCTCACTTGTTTGTCCTCTTAATTAGCAGGTGTACCGTACCTCTACTCCTCTTGATGTTTGGATGATTAATGAAGTTTGTGATGACAGGTGATATAGGAACGCCTTCAAGTGTTGTTGTTTTACTATTACTACTATTATTATTACTGCTGGTACTACTACTACTACTACTACTACTACTACTACTTTTATTTCTACTATATACAACAACAACAACGGCAGCAACAACAACAACCACTACTACTACTATTACTACTACTACAACTACTACTACTACTACAACAATCACTGTTACTAGTACTACTATACTACTATACTACTACTACTACTATACTACTACTACTGCTACTACTACTACTACTACTACTATTGTATTTGAATTGTAGGATAAAAGATGTACTATACAACGTTGTGGCCAATTTTTATCTCTATATCTATTTTTCTATCTATTCATCCATCTGCCAGCCTGTCTTTTATCTATCTATACATCTAAGAGAATACTGTGAACCTCTCTAACATTACATAAGCTATCCCTATATTCCGTTTTCTTTGATGATATTAGCATTGTAGTTCTGTTACGTCTTCTCGATTTCTTCCCTCGTGTTGTGTTAGGAGACTGATGTAATGCTTTAGAACCTTGTGGAGTTATTGGTTCTTATTTCTCTCCCAATGTTGTTCTTTTGAAGATGTGATGGATTGTTGGTGTCTATAATGGAGTTTTCTTTTGTTTTCTTCAGCTGTGTGTGTTCAGGTTTATTCGTTTTCTATTCTCTCTTTTTCCTTTTCTTTTTTTTTTTTCTTTTTTCACTATATTTTATACTTGTTTCGTTCACTAGATTTAGCCAGCTAACTTATACATTCATCATAGTATTCATCTTTCTCTGCTCAAGCTTTTTCTTTTTCATCTCTCTCTCTCTCTCTCTCTCTCTCTCTCTCTCTCTCTCTCTCTCTCTCTCTCCAGCATTTTACGAGAATCTTGATATAGGATTAATTTTTCTTCCTCCATTCAGTTCAACATTGCTTTATTAACGTGGAAGTAACAATTAGTGTCGATCCGCGGCCAGCGAGGACTGATATAAATACAAATAAATACATTCAAGTACATTTACATTAGTAGAAATAAATAAAGACAAATAAATAGGTGAATAAAAATGTGTAAAATAAATTAACCATCTGTGGGAATACGGAGAGGAGATGGAAGTTATGTGAAGAGGAATGAAAATATAAATGAAGTAAGATAATAAATATAACATTCTTTAGCTTCAAAAAAAGAAAGAAAAAAGCTGAAAAATATGGACTTAGCACAAAGATTTATTTATTCCTCGACTTAGGAATAGATAACTAAATGCGCGGCAGAAACAAATGAATGGACAAAAAAAAATAGAATAGGGACGCAACATAAGATCTTACAACCACAAAAATGAGGAGAAAGAAAAGATATGAAAAAAAAATAAGGAAAAGTAAACGAAACACGAAAATGAACTTATTCCTCAACTTACAAAACAAAGTCATTTTTAATCACCATTGTTATTTACGAATTGGGGAAAAAAACAGAAAATGAAATAAGTACGAGGGAAAATAGTTACTCTCTTTCTCAATTTACTAACAATACACAGCCTTTTTCACTGCACAAAGGCAACTAAAGGGCTGAAGAAATGATTAAAAAGAAATGGAAATATGAGAAATAAAAGAATAAATAGTTACTGTCCCCCTTAATTTACTAACAAAACAGTACTTTTTCATTGGATAAAGGCAACAAAGGGACTGAAAAATGACCCCAATGAAATTACAAGACCATTAATCTATTCAGCACCGGGATTCATTTTCTTATTCATTCAGGTTACTATTTGGTGATTTTATACAGCTTCAGAAAACATATGTTGGGATTCGAATAGTAAAGACTCTGGCCATTATTCTTTTGACCTCCATAGACCCTTCGTAATGCAAATAAAATCGTGTCATCATATCTAAAAGTCAAGGTAAAAATGCGTCTCTGTAGTAAAGGGGTTAAGAGTTCAAGGCGTCACTGGGACACTTAGTAGGAATCAGAATGGCCTTGTAGAGTGAGTGATTAGCATGAGTGTCAGTATCTCGGGATCATAGCCTGAATACAGCCAGTCTGTTTCCCAGGTCACTGCACTCTAGCAATGAGTGTTCTTGTGTATATTTGTTTGCTCTTATGTGGGAGTGAACTGGAGGTTAGGGAAGATCAATATTTGTTTTTTCTGAAGGGATTGAGTCTATTTGTATGTACTAGTTGTGGGTTTTTAAGTGGATGTGGTCGAGTCTTAGAAGTGAGGTTTTCAGAAGAGGAATAAGTGTATCTGCATATCGTTGTTGGTTTCCTTAAGAGTGAGTGTAATCGAGTTTATATATATATATATATATATATATATATATATATATATATATATATATATATATATATATATATATATATATATACCATTTGGGCTTTTTTTCTGAAGGGGAATGAGTGTAATTGAGGATGGGAATGACATATTTGGCTTTCATAAGAGGAATGATAAAGAGCTGGATAAAAAAAAAAGACAAGGGAATGACTGACTGCTATAGATAACGATTCTCTTAGGGAGGAATGACTACAGTTAAGTTAATGACTGACTCCAACACAAGAGAAATTAATGCATGTTTTCATTACGGAATTACTATTATATCTCTGGCAGTTTCTCAGATCCGTGTTGCGCGAAACGTGACTGCTGCATTAGTAAACTTCCGCGAACATTGCTCTCAAGATGGCACCGGGGCATTCTGGGTACAGGATATTGCAGTCCTCTCGTGCTTCCCCAGCCAGTAGACCCTCCCAGTTGTCATCGATTTGCGGGAAGACTGGTCTGTGAGGAGGGAAAAGAATAAGCTGTTTTGCTACGCCAAGATACCTGATGCATTATTCCAAGTGCTGCGTGTGAGGAGAGGAAGAATACGTTGACTTGCATACCGAGAGAACATTTTGCTTATTCATTACAGTCACTTTGTGTTAATAGAGGTATGTGTGCAGGGAAACAATAAGTTGCTTTGGTACACGAGAAAATATTATACGTTATTCATATATATCCTCCCTGCTACCATCACTGCGAAAACTTGTATCTGTAAGGAGGGGAATAATAGGTTGCCTTGCATAACGAGAGAACATTTCACTTATTCATTAATACAGGTATGTGTGGAGGGAAAGAATAAGTTGCTTTGGTACAGGAGGAAACCTTAAACGATATTTATACCCTTCCTGTTACCGTCACTGCGAAAACCAGGGTCTGCAAGGAGGGAAACAATACGCTGACTTGTATAGCGACAAAATATTTAACGTTGTATTGCTACACGAGGGACCTTATGCACTGTCTATGTCATCCCAGCTATCATGTGAGGGAAAAATGCCTTGCTATGCTTTACCAGAGAATGTTCACCTCATAAACTGTTTCTTTTATTCTTGCTTCATCTCTCCTATAGGTTTATTGATTTCTATGATGTGTAGCAAGGGATGTGTACTAAAAAGGAACGGGAAGAAGAATGGGAGGATGGAAGATGGAGAGGAAAATAAGAAGAGAGATGAAGGAAAAAAAAAACAAGAAAAGAAACACACCATTAAAAAAAAAACGACTGGAAAAATACGAAAAAAAGCAAGGAAGATTAAAAAGTAAAAGCAAAAACAAATATATCAGAAAATCAACGAGTGATATAGACAGTGTGTGCTGAGGAGAAGAAAAGAAACCAAGAGAAAGTTAGAAAGTTGGAGACAGACGCGACTAAATTGATAAGAGATAAGTAGAAGAGACGAGGGACGGAATACTATAAGGAGAACAGATGAGGGAGTCAGTGCTTGGGGGGAGTCAGTGCTATGGGTGGAGTCAGTTCTATAGGGGAGTCAATGGTATGGGAGTCAGTGTTATGGGAGTCAGTGCTATGGGAATCAGTGCTATGGGAATCAGTGCTATGGTGGGAGTCAGTGCTATGGGAGTCAGTGCTATGAGAGTCAGTGCTTGCGGGAGTCAATGCTATGGGGGAGTCAGTGCTATGGGGAGTCAGTGTTATGGGAATCAGTGTTTTGAGTGCTTATAAAGTGAATACCGAAAGAAGACATGAGATGGTGAACAGATTGACTCAAATAGAAACTCACCTAAGAATCTCCAGGAAGGTGTGGACATATCTGAATCCTGACGTCATGTTTCCCATCTGACAGAGTGACATCTTCCTGCACACTGCGCGCTCCTCAGACGCCATCCTCGAGTTTACAGAATCAATGCTGAAGAGAAGACAGGAGGACATGAGCGGTCTATAGTTAGTCCCGGTATACTCTACATAATCAGCTCTAATGCACGTGTTCTATGGCAAGTGGTAAATACAACTGTTATTAATACCTACCTGATGTTGAAGTATTGGCAGGTGGGTGCCGAAGAGGAGTAAGGAAAGGACTCATTAAAGAATTGAGTTAATCCCTTCAGTACCATGACGCGTTTCCATATTCATTCTGCTTACTATTTGTTAATTTTATACAGCTTCACAAACTTATGTCGGGGCATTAAGATAGTGAAGACTGTGGCCATTAATATTCTGAACTCCATACACCCTTTCTAATGTTAATGAAATAGTCTAATCGTACACAAATCTCAATGTAAAAATACGTCCCAGTATTGAAGGGGTTAAGGACTAGAGGAGGTTAGTGACTCACCCCAAGCCACAATGCGAGTCACCACCAAGAATCATCAAGACTCCCACGAGCTTCCCAGAGTCAGTCCCTCACCAAAGGTTCCCGTGCACGCGGCGTCACTTTCTTCTTTGGCTTCTCGGCTTTATTAGACTCGCACACTGTCGGCTTTAGTTGCGGCGCGTGTGTGCTTTTAACGGTCACTAAATTTTGGATGCTGATTTGCGGCACTGCATAAACCCACTGACTGGCGTGGGTTCTGGTTGACAATGTAATTGAAGGATGTCACGTATGTATCTCCTAGGAAATGTGTTATCCAGCGTTTAGTATAAAGCCTTTGTACTGCTGATGTGTGTGTGTGTGTGTGTGTGTGTGTGTGTGTGTGTGTGTGTGTGTGAGAAAGTGTATAAGTATCATTTATACAGATAGCAAAGATCGAACCCACAACCTTCAGGCAACTGAGAGTCAAGAAGTACACCACAAAGCCACCGGAAAGTTTTATCACTCGATTGAAGATTGACCGAATAACTGACGGATAGACAGACTGAGTGAATGGAAAGACTTAAGGCCCCGGTAAAGCAGATTAACATGGCGTTGAATCGCTTAGAGAACTAGGGGAACTGGGGGAGCTGAGGGAACTGGGATAAGTGCTAAGCTGTGATGTGATTCCTGCGTGACGGATAGATGAACACACAGCGACGGGTGATGCTCAGAAGACGAAGAAGAAGAGTGACGCTTCAGGCCGCGACACTCACCCGGCGAGGGCCCGCTCCAGGAGGCCCGTTGAGGCGCTGGCAGACCTTACGGAAATTAGAATCTGCTCATCCCCCTGCGAGCCCTCCAACGGGTAAATCCTGGTGCCGATGCCCTTGATGAGCTCGGCGATTATCAGCATGGCGCCAATCCACACCCCGGTTAGGACGATAGACCCCGCCACAGCGTGCTTAGTGGAATCTGTTTGAAGGAAAGCGTTTATTGAGAGTGTTCGATGCCAACCTACCTTTCCGTAACCCGCCTGAGCAGATCCGTGGCCTCGATGGTCCCTCCGACTTGCCCCAGTATGTCCCAAGGGCTCCACGGCAGGCTGCGGTTGGACACGGAGGGCAGGAACACAACATAGATGCAGTATATGGCAGCCAGGAGGAGAACTGTCATTGTGCTGAGCTGGACCAGGAACACTCCCAGACCCTCTGTGCAGGGACGCCCGTCAGACACCCCTCTAGTGCAGGAGTTAGCCAGTATCCTCTCTCTCTCTCTCTCTCTCTCTCTCTCTCTCTCTCTCTCTCTCTCTCTCTCTCTCTCTCTCTCTCTCTCTCTCTCTCTCTCTCTCTCTCTCTCTCTCTCTCTCTCTCTCTCTCTCTCTCTCTCTATATATATATATATATATATATATATATATATATATATATATATATATATATATATATATATATATATATATATATATATATATATCTATCCATCCCTCTATCTGTATGTACTTTGAAAAGCTTCCATAGCTTCATCACATTCCAAAGGATCTAATTCACGGGTTCTCAGCCGAGGGTTCGTGAGCCCACAGGGGTTCACAAGATTTCCAGAGCTACATTGATGGCTGATTTAATAACATCCTTTGCAGTACCATTGCATATTGAATTAGTGTTAGTCACTATATTTATATTCTGTTTGATGTCAGATCCCGAGGATTCGGGTAGATGGTTTTATGAGTCAGGGGATTCTTAACGAGAAAAAGGTTGAGAATCCCTACTCAAGTTGAAGTTACATGGATGTTTTAAGGATATTTGTAGGGTTTTAGTGTCAGATTGATAAAATTTCTACATCAACAGCATAAAAAAAAAACTCTTGAGAATCCGTTTAATCATTCAGAATACTGGCCTGAACCGGACCGCTCTCAGCCTCACCACACTCGCACCCAGCCTCACCACACACCACACACCACACAGCCTCACACATACCACACTCAGCCTCACCACACACCACATAGCCTCACACACACCACATTCAGCCTCACCACACACCACATTCAGCCTCACACACACCACACTCAGCCGCACCACACACCACACTCAGCCTCACCACACACCACATTCAGCCGCACCACACACCACATTCAGCCGCACCACACACCTCACAGCCTCACCACACTCACCCACACTTACTCTTTTCTCAAGTTCCCTCACCTGCGTTGCCAACAGTGATAATTCTCTCCTCAGGGTCTATGGCTAATACTTCATCTTGTTCCACATTGGCTTGACTCTCCACTTTGTTCCCTTTGTTCCCTCTGAGTTGTCCCGCCCAGGTTAGCGAGGCGAGGCAGGCCGTCGCCACCAGTACCCTCAGCGTCCAGTGCATCGTCAGGTGTCTCCTAGAGGAGGCTCTGTCAATTTTGCCTTAAGTTTGGTCTGTAGGAAGAGAGGAAAGACAAGAACTGTTGGTTGGGTGAGCTATGTAATTGTTTTGGTTGGGTGAGCTATGTAATTCTGTTGGTTGGGTGAGCTATGTAATTTCCACTTAATTTTGCGGCAAAGAAAGCGTTAAGATCGATTCCGAAACAGTTAGGTCTCAGTTAGGAACAGTTAGGTGTCCTTGATGGTTATTATACTGAGCACCGACCGTCCTTTGAGTGCGGAGAGAGAAAGGAGCGCCTTCATTGTTGATTCCACGCGTGAGCTCAACGGTGGCTGTTACCGGGCAAAGGGGAGAGAGAGAGAGAGAGAGAGAGAGAGAGAGAGAGAGAGAGAGAGAGAGAGAGAAATGCGCCCCCTACAATGTGTTTAATGTTTTCCGGTGTTTGTTGGTGTAATATATTATGAATGGAAATATACACGTAAGCGCGCACACACACACACACACACACACACACACACACACACACACACACACACACACACACACACACACACGAGAACAATGGTATCGCACATTTCGAAATAAAAAAAGTAAATTTAAACACTCAAACAACTAAGATATCTATAAAAAAATTAACAAAAGCACTTTTATATACATCAGCACACACACACACACACACACACACACACACACACACACACACACGGTAGCTCAGTGGTTAGAACGCTGGCTTCACAAGCCAGAAGACCGGGGTTCGATTCCCCTGCCGGGTGGAGATATTTGGGTGTGTCTCCTTTCACGTGTAGCCCCTGTTCACCTAGCAGTGAGTAGGTACGGGATGTAAATCGAGGAGTTGTGACCTTGTTGTCCCGGTGTGTGGTGTGTGCCTGGTCTCAGGCCTATCCGAAGATTGGAAATAATGAGCTCTGAGCTCGTTCCGTAGGGTAACGTCTGGCTGTCTCGTCAGAGACTGCAGCAGATCAAACAGTGAAACACACACACACGAAATTTTTACACTAAAAACTAAGAAAAAAATAGTAATACATTCTAGTATCCATCACATTCTTAAATTTTTATCAGTATGACGCGTTTTCATATTCATTATGCTTATTTTTGATGATTTTATACACCTTCAAAAGTTTGTTGAGGGGAATTAAAATAGTCAAGACTATTTTAAACTTCTAACCTCTATAGACCCTTATTAATGTCAATAATATAGTCTAATCTTACACAAATGAAGGTAAAAATGTGTCCCAGTACTGAAGGGGTTAAACAAGCATTTACTCACAAGCGTTCACTGCCAGTAAGGTAACTCACCTGACGAGACTAAAGGGATGTCCTATATCCACCTGGTGCGCCGATGAAGGAGGCACAAGCTCTCTCAACAAACGTCGGGACGCGATTGGGCAAACTGAGGGGAGAGAGGCGCTGGGTGGAGAGATGCAGGACACGGAGAGACACGGAGAGACTTGACCCACCTACTGATCCTGGCACTCTTTCCCTTATCCAGCGCTGGTACTTCTTCTTCCTCTTCTTCATCTACTGCTACTTCTACTTCTGCTTTTCCTCTGCTTTCTACTTTTACTTGCTACATCTTGTTTTTGTTGTTCTTGTTGCTTTTGTTTTTGTTTTTCGTCATGATCGTCTTTTATTCTTGTCATCATCGTCTTTGCTTGTCATTACTTTCATCATTCTCTCGTCATTTTTTATTGTTATTACTGCTTGCCATATTCTTGTTCTTCTTCCTCCTCTTCCTCCTCCTAATGTTACAATTTTCTTATTTCACTTTCTTATTTCCCTATCAAATCATCATTACCAATCTTCGTAACGTCATCCATTAAAACACGTGTCCCAGATGATGCACTATTTTGTCTGCCTTTCTCCATAAGCGTGTTCTTCTCTATACTTAGCATTTCAATGGCGAGGAACAAATGTTTTTTTATGTCTCACACTAAAAATGAGTGACGAAAAACATGAAAACGAGGAATAAGTGTTTGGCCTAGACTAAAAAATAAAACATGAAAAGGCGCTTGAAAACTACTGATTATCCCTAAGACGTTTAAAATCCATGTAAATCATACGTTGGTAGGTTTATAGATACCGAATGCTTGTTTCAGAATTAAATATATCACTGGAAGTATAAAAGACACTGAAAACTGCAATAAACTTCACTAGAACCTGGTAAAAGTGATGCAGATCAGACGCTGAATACTGACGGCCGAATGTTTTGTTTAATGACGAGATGTGTCAGTAAATATTTACCTTCCCTAGACCCTGTTCAAAGCAGCTAAGATCAGATCACCACACGTTTAGAGGACGACTACAAGTACTTAACAGGTATTCTCTATCTGAAATGTGTTAGAGTATTTTCATTTTTTATTTTTTTTATCTATTGTGAATTAGTTAATATCCCGAGGTGTGTGACAAGATAGCAGGTGCTCTCTCTCTCTCTCTCTCTCTCTCTCTCTCTCTCTCTCTCTCTCTCTCTCTCTCTCTCTCTCTCTCTCTCTCTCTCTCTCTCTCTCTCTCTCTCTCTCTCTCTCTCTCTCTCTCTCTCTCTCTCTCTCTCTCTGTGTGTAGGGCAAGGCGGCATCTGCTTCATCAGTACTCCGCCGGGGAATTAGGACATGCCGATGTCTATTACACGAATGGAATGCTAAAGAAGTCCAAGAAGACTCGCGCTCGTCTCTATTTCACTCATGCATAGCCACCGCTTCTGCTGCTAAGAATAACTGGATGCGCCCGATGCCTCTCCCTCCTTCCCTGCACCTCTCTCCGTCCTGTAATGCTGCTTTGGTGTGTAGATACCTGTAACTCTCTCTAGTGTGGCTCTGTGTTTATCCCTTCAGTACCAGGACACGTTTTCATATTCATTTTGTTTACTATTTCGTGATTTTTTATACAGTTTTAGATTCTTTATGTTGGGATGAAGATGGTGAAGACTGTGGTCATTAATCTTCTGACCTCCATAGAGCATTCCTAATCTGAATAAAATTGTCCAGTCAATACTCAAAAACTCATGAAAAAGAATGGGTCCCAGTAATGATTGGGTTCTCCAGCTCTTTAATTACCAATTCAGCTCATAACACAGATTATTAGTAGACCAGTAGTGTATAATAGTAAAAATGTATTGCCACTGATTCAACCTTATCTCATGTGCGACACGGGAACCAGCAATCAACAGCGAGTCATAAGGGAGCGTTATTCTTCTTATTCAAGTACCAGTGGCATTGCATTTTAAAGCCATTAATACAAATTTTAGCTCAATCCTATAACACAGCAAGCAATAGAGAATCATAAGGTGATGTTTCTCTTCTTTCCACAAACTACTAAAGCAAACTCCTGCCCGATTCCTCAACACAGCAAGCAATAGTGAATCATAAGGTAGCGTTTTCTTTCTTGAAGAGAAACTCGTCCTTTTCTGTGAATTTGCTTTAAAAAATGTTCCTGAGCACTTAATCCCTTCAGTACCATGACGCATTTTAATATTCATTCTGCTTACAATTCGGTGATTTTTTTTACAACTTCAGAAACTTATGTGGGGATTAAGATGCGGGCCATGAATCTTCTGACCTCCATAGACCCTTCCTAATGTCAATAAAATCTTCTAAGCACACCAACAATTCATGATGAAAATGAGATCCAGTTCTGAAGGAGTTAAGATTTGCTGCCATCATTATCCTCATACTTATCACACTTATCCATCCTTTCCAGCTGATTCATGCCTCTGCACTAATCACGTGTGTTAAGGCCGCTCCTCTCACTATCCTTTTTCAGCTGGTTCATGCCTCCGCAGTCCGCACTCATCACGTGTGCTAAGGCTGTTCCTCCCACTACTATCTGTGAAACAATTTTTTTTTCTGCTTCTCTCTTTTTCAAGTGTACTTATGTAGCTTGAAACCATTTGTGTGGCTTGTTCCCTCTTTAACTCAACTTATAGAGAAAGAGGGAACGCAGCATAAAAGGGTGAAAATCAGAGAGAGAGAGAGAGAGAGAGAGAGAGAGAGAGAGAGAGAGAGAGAGAGAGAGAGAGAGAGAGAGAGAGAGTGGAATAATACAAAGAACTGGCAAATGGGCAATAGGGAATCACAAACTAGTATTCCTTTTTTATTCAATCACTTTATGCGTCCCTATATTAGTTCACTCTCTCAGGAAGCTCAGGAGGGATGTAGAATTGACACAGCCATATGATTATTTAGAACCTTGACTTTATTTAGGCAATGTATTTACAAAACTATACAATGACTTTACGTTTTCTTATCTCTTCTCCAGAATAAATAGAAATAAATACTTAACTTTTAGGAAAGGTTTAGACTCACACAAATAACAAGTACATAAAACAAAGAAATGGATTGATTTCATACCTTACAAAATTAGATAACAAAATAAATAACAATAAATACTTAGGAGTTTAACAATTTAACCCAATCACAACAATCTCAAGAACAAACCAATGACAGGAGAGTTAGTTTAAGTAGACAGAAAAGAAATACAACACGAACCCTTTAAACAAAGACTCTGACACAAAAATTAACATGAACACTGCAAAAAATAAATCGTACTTGAATCATGAGCATTATTTCACGTCAGTAAGTCAATAAGTACCAGTCGTCTTGTCAATTCTCATGTCAAACTGTACCAAGTCATGTCACTGCCAGGAAAAATGTCACATTACCTCATTGTCAATCAGTCAGTTCCATTTCGTTCACCCCACCATATATTGTCTTTTTGTATACAGTGTCATACGAACAATCTAGTTTCCTGGTTCGTCTTGTCTTTGGGAGTCTGTCACACTCTTTGGTCAGTCAGTATTAGTAACTTTTATGCGAGATAAGAAGTAGAAGGAAGAAGAGAATCAGGAGGAGGAGAAGAATGAGAATCAGGATATAAAGAGGAGTAGGAGGAGGAGGAAATGTAACGTACTAGTATTATAAGGAAGATCACAAAGAAGAGGATAGAGGAGGAGGAAGAAAAAAAAACTAGACATGATATAAAGAGAATTATACACTCTTATAAAGAAAGGATCAGAAAGGGAGGAAGAAGGTGAAAGAGGATAGAGGAAAAAGAAGGAAAGGCTACACATGAAATAAAAAAAGAATAACACACACTTATGAAGGATCAGAAAACATCAAGGAACACTAAAAGACTTAAATCCTAAATAGAAGAGATGCGGCAAAAAGGAGACAAAAAATAGTTCTTAGTATTAGTCTTCGTCTTTCTGTCAGTCAGGCGCTAGTTGTAATCTTTGGGATCCATCAGTTAGTCAGTCAGTCAGTCGGTCAGTCAGTCAGTTTTGTATTAATTTCAGTCTAGTTCATTTTGTTATTTTGGTCAGGAAATATGTTTTGGTCATAATTATAATATACACTGACCAGTTTGTCATTCTTTAGTCTCTCTCTCTCTCTCTCTCTCTCTCTCTCTCTCTCTCTCTCTCTCTCTCTCTCTCTCTCTCTCTCTCTCTCTCTCTCTCTCTCTCTCTCTCTCTCTCTCTCTCTCTCTCTCTCTCTCTCTCTCTCTCTCTCTCTCTCTCTCTCTCTCTCTCTCTCATGGTTATTTGTCTGTCTATACGTGTTTGTCTGTTTGTCTTTTATTCTTTCTGTATCATTGTCTCTGTCCATTTTACTTTTTTCGTCTGTCTGTATGTTCGTCTGTCTGTCTGTCTGTCTGTCTATCTGTTTGTCTGTACATAAATCTTCTTCTAGTTGTCTTGTCTTTTTGTATATCAACGTAATCATTTCTTTTCGTTTTCTATTTGATATCCGTATGTCTGTCTGTCTATCAGTCGCTGTTTCCTTTCTGTGTCTCTGTCTGTGTCTGTGTCTGTATCTGTCATTCTATCTATCTATCTGTCTATCTAAACATTTCCGTCTATCTATCTGTGTACATATACGAACGCAAACTCACACACTCACTCATACCATCATTAGTCATCAGACACACAAAAACAATAACAATAATCAACATAACAGTTTCCTTAGCACGAGAGAGGGAGGTGGAGGGCTTCAGTTTTCGACCAAAGCATCTTCAGGGCAGCCAGCGAAGAGGAGAGCGCAATCCTCGAGAGCTGCGCCTGCGTACTGTGCTTCTCTGTAATGGTGTAGGCCGGGGATGGACGTGCTGGGGGAACGAAGAAGGGAGTTTTTAGTTACGAGGGAAGGCAGCAAGTGTTGGGGGATTTATAATGTTAGAGGATAAGGAGAGAAATGTTGCGGTGTGAAGGAAATATTATCGAGGTTTGGAAGTTTGAGATTATATGATGGGAAATTGAGGAGTGTTGGATAGAGGGAAAGCAGCAAAAAAGGATGAAAATCAGAGAGAGAGAGAGAGAGAGAGAGAGAGAGAGAGAGAGAGAGAGAGAGAGAGAGAGATAGTGGAATAATACAATGGAGATAAAAGGGACTGTGTATTGCTAATGAAGTTCTAAAAATACGTAAAGTTATAGATATTTCTTTATGAATTATTGTGTGTGTGTGTGTGTGTGTGTGTGTGTGTGTGTGTGTGTGTGTGTGTGTGTGTGTGTGCGCGCGCGCTGTGGTCTCACCTGAGCTGCTGGAGGAAGGAGCCGATGATGGGCACGGCGGAGGCGGAGCGCTGTACCTCACAGATCACGCGCTGCCTGCAGGACATGTCATTCACCTGCAGCATGGAGAAGGTCGCTTCCACGGGGTCGATGCTGTCGAGGACACACACAGTTATCGCGTGGGCCTCTCAGTCACAGCACACAATTAAATCACAGAGGCGTTAATACTCGTTTGAATGGAAACATCAAGATTGTTCCTCCACCTATTGAGTGACAAGATGTGAAGTGATAAAGGTGTTACTGGAATTTTGACAGTGAGGAATGAACTTGTTGTTTGTACTGACCCTTATCTTCAGGGGAAGGTACGTAATCTATAAAGTTCAGATTGGAAGTGCTTCATGCTTCAAATGTCAGGCGGTCCGTGACACGTGACACGCCTTGCTAATAAAGTGACTCACAACATGCAGTTCCTGCCACAACAGCTTCACTTTCCAATGTTTGCTTCCTGGTGACAACAGGAGCAGCAGCCATGACCTACCTGGCTGGTGCTGGCTCCCCTAGTACTTACATGTCGGTGAGGCGGGTTAGCATACTGGCCTGGGTGTCGCGGGCTGGGCGGCGACGGCCTGGGCTACCCTGATACCCTAGCTGTGGGACGTCGTGCCTCTGGATGGGCCCCGGGAAGTAGTCATACTCGTAATCATATTCGTACTCGGAGTCCAGGCGGTCGGCAATGCCGAGAGCGAGCTCCCGGAAGAACACAACAATAGCCACAATAACCGCGCCGTGAGCAGCTATAGGCAGAGCGAATTGCAACTTGCCGAAACCTGTGCGGGGGGAAGCGTCGCCTCAGCCAGGTGGGTTCTCAGACACACTCACCTGTTAAGCGCTCTCTCCAGCAGCCCCATCTCAGTCCCATCAGGGGCCGCCGGCAAGTCCCAAGAAAGACTACGTCTACGCCTGGCAAATGCTGGTGCGAAGATGACCGTTATGAGATAGAACGCCTCGAGGATCAACATCCAGTGTGTGAGCAGCTGCCCGATGAACACTCCAAGGCCGTCTGCCGGGGCACCTGTGTCAGACTCCGCCCTCCTGCACCTCCACCCCTCCACCCCTCCACCCTCACCCACAAACACACTCCTTCCCCAACCGAACACTGCATCACTGCACCACCTCCACCACCACCTCTAACTTATGACTTGTTATCACTGCATTCATAGACATTTGTGCACAGATCTCATGCATAGCAATCAAGTAGCAAGAGGCCATGCCCTCTCTGCCTCCCTCCCTTCCTGCTTCCCTCTCCCCTTCTCTCATCAAGGAAAATCATTACGGTGATAGTGAACGTGTGCCAGTCTCTTTCACCACCTCCATACTAACACATTACCACAACGTGTATGTATATTCACAACACAATCACCACACTGCATCACATCACGATAACAGAGCTAGAGTTGACACAAGAAACACGTGTATTTAATCATGAACTAAAAAATATTGCTACATTTCCAACTCGAACTCAAGGAATACAAATGATGGACAACAAAACTTAGGTGATGATTAAAAACAGCTTACCTTTCTCGTCATTTGTAACGTATCTCGCCTCCGCTTTCATCACTTCCCCGTCAGTGTCTCCGTCAGCTGATACGAGTACAGGCGTGAGGCAAACAAGGCAGACGGCCACCAGCAGGGACTTAGGGGTGTGCATATTGCCGGCTATGTGGGACTAGCAGCTGCCGGACACCGAGAAATAAACCTGAATATAAGGCGTTGTAAATATGAATGAGAAGAAGACCTGGCTACCAAACGAGAGAATAATGTAGTTGCTATTCTATCTTGTCTCTTTGATGAGTTAATAGTTTGAATAAATATAAAGCGAAAGTGTGAATGTGGACGAAAGGAAGACCTGTTTATCAAAGGAGTGATGGAGAAGCCAAGGTTATGAGGAATACTTAATTTATGTACAGTATGAATAAAAATCACGCATAAGATACCAAAATAAGTCAATTACTCAAGATTTCATGACAAAACTGGAAAGTGTAGAATAAGATCAAGAAAAACAGCAATAACAGCCACGCATCAAAACACAAACGTAAAAGCAGCAGCAAATCAAGTGGGGAAAAAAGTAAGAAAAGATTAA